>NW_006432451.1:3828401-3845236 GCF_000325575.1 Pteropus alecto | reverse complement strand
GGAAAGAGTTGGTAAAAGGGCAGCATGAGGCCCACAGGTGGGCAGGTGGGGTCAGAAATATACCCTGCCCTCCTCATCACTGTGTTTGGGACCTGTGGGTTGACTCTTGCCCTTTTTCCCAGAGGGCTAGTGGCTCCAAGCCTAGGGAGCCTGGGATGTGCCCCGAGCAGACACTAGGGGGCGCAGGTTTCCTTGTGAATTGGGCTGAATTTACACTCTGGGAAGGAGTAGCATGGGGAGGAGTATGTGGAAGCTCTGCTTTTTGAGGTGAGCAGTGGGGTCTCTATACCAGGCCCTGCTGCCTTCAGGAACCCCCCATCACCAGGACTCCTGTAGGAAGGGCATTGATTTATCCTTGATGCCTGGAGGCACCAACAGGGGACCATTCCTGGTGGAGATGAAGGATCCTGAAGCTCGAGAGGGTTCAGACAAGGTGAGGGAGATATGGTGGGTGAGGCTGCCACCTTTCCAGAGGACGCTTTGCCCCACCTTGCTGCTGAGGCATCTCTCCTCTCAAATTTGAGATGTTTTAAATCACAGACTGTGCTCTTGAGTTGAAGAGATTTTTGTTCCGCTCTTGGGATGATGCAGTCTGGGAGACAAAATCCGAGAGCCCAATATTGGCATTTCCACAACATTTCAAGGATTACGGGGACAGGGCTGAGTATTAAGAGACATAGCTCTCTTGAAGATGCAGCATCTTGTCCATTGGACCTTGGCCCCCAGCCTTAGTGGGGAGGCCCTCACTGCTGTGGCCCAAGCCTTCAATCTAAGCAATGGAAGAGAAGGTGACCCCTCACCACCACAGAGAAACATCGGGGAGCAGCTGTTCCCTGAGGGTGCCCTGCTGGATAGAGACAAGTCCAGGCCATGGCTCCACCCCTCTGCCTTAGAGCCAGTAAAGGCTGGGTACCTGGGGTCCACTGAGGCCTGCTGCCAACATCCTTGGCAAGGGCGGGGCGGGGGTGGGTCATGGAACGCCTAGGGACTCCTTGCAGCCTCCTTGCTCAGCACTCTGTCTAGTGGGCGGTGCCTGGTGTTCGAGCATCTGGCTTGGGCCCCCTCTCTGTGTGGAATTCTTCTCTTCCTCTAAGACAGGGCCTAATGGTCCAGATGGAAGGTACTGCCACCAGGCCTTCCACAGTCGTCAAACACATGCAACTGTACTGTGTGGTGGGTACAGACCAGAGGCTTTGGGGTCAGACTGCTTGGATCTGAGCCCTAGGAGCTGAGGGTTAAGGGCCTCATTTTCCTCATCTTTCAGATGGAAAGAATAAGAGAACCCATCTCCCGGATTGGTGTAAGAATTCCAAGTGATAAGGCAGGTAAGACCCTTTAGTGGAGTGTCAGCATATTGTCAAGTCCCCGGCACATTTTAGTTTTTATTTTTACCGGACCTGATAGTGGAGAAGAAAAGCAGGCCAATCTGGGTTCGATTCCTCTGGGTTCAATTCTTGGCTCTGACACTTGCTGACCTTGGCCAGATCAGTTAACCTTAGCTCGCTCATCTGTAAATGAGGTTTAAAGAACTAGGTGCACACTTCCTTAGGTCCTCGTGGGATTTAAGGGGTTCATCTCTACAATTTGGCTCTAGGTTTAACACATAGCTGGTGCTCATTATCAACTTCTCCTCCCTTCCCCGCTCCTGCTTTTGAACCCCAACCCAGAATCTGAACATAGCCTCCTCACCTGCTCCTCTTTTGCCACCATGCCTCATCCCAAGTTGCTGTCGGGTCCCTGCGACCCACCACACTTGTCACTCTTGGGCTCTACAGGTCAAGAGCAACCCCCCTTGCCCCCAGCTGGCAGATGCCCAGAATCCCACCACTAGGCCTAACTGTATTAGTTCCCAACATTGGCATCCCTGGGCTGTTTTGAAATCAGATGAGACAACAGGTGGGAAAGCTCTTTGCTTACTGTACACATGAGAAGTTAAGGTGCTGCCTGCATTTAACAGAGAGCTGATGGTACTTGCCTGTGGTCCCAATGGAGCCTTCTAAAAGGAACATGTCCTCGGCCTGCCACCTCCTTCTGAGCCAGCCTGGAGGCTGCTCTCAGCCAGCGCTCTTGCCTCTTCATCCTAAATGCCATTTTCCCCCATCTAAATGCTATTTCCCCTGTCTGGGCCCAAGCCACTGCCTGCTGTCTGGGGCGGCTGGAAATTTCTCAAATGTCGCTTTGATTTATGACTCTAGTTAATTCTCGAGGAGGCCCGTGAGATGCCCTGAGCTCTGGAGCCTCAATGGGATAAATCATTTAACAGGTGGTTAAATATTCTTTAAGGTCTGAGGAGCATAGGCCAGGTATACACTGAGGGTGGGAGTGGGGTTGGGGGCAGGCTGGAGGAGATTTGGCAAATTTCTAAACAGAAAATGGGAAAACTATGCTTCCATTTCAGAGCTCATGGGAGCAATTTGTCGTAAGCTATGGCTGAAGGCAACACCTGTGGGCCCCTTCCTACTCACAAGCCCAGGAGACTGGAGTGCCTAAGGATTGGAGGGTGCGGGATGGGGGTGTAGGGTAGGGTAGGAGGCAGAGGCAGCCTGGTAGGCCCCCTGCCAGAGTGTGCTCCAGCTGTGTGGTCTCTCTATTGGGAGGCACCCACAGGACCCCAGAAGTTTCCAGCTGGGAATGAAGACTTCAATACCACCAAATTCAGAGTCAGACACAAAGATAGCTATCCTGGCCAGCCTAGGAGAGGTGGTGGGAGGCCTGGAGCAAACTGGTCAGGCCATGCTATTCTTAACGGCACTCAAGTATGAAATTACACTGGGCCAGACAACCGAAACAGCTGGGCTGTGACTTTGAGACTCTGGAATTCTGTAATCGCTCCACTGCACATCTACAGGGAGCTTTAATGGCTTCAGGGCACATCCCCATCCTTGATAGCAATTAACCCTCACTACAGGCTTAGAGGTCAGCAGGGCAAGGGATATTACTGTGCTGTACGAAGGAGCTAACAGGCTCAGAGAGGCTGAAATTCTGCCTGAGGCGGCACAGTTGGTTAGAGACCAAATGGAATCCCAGCCCGGGGCTGGGAAGATGCAACTCATCCAGAGAGAAGAAGTCCTGGGGGTATCAGGAAGGGCCCTAAAGGTCACCAAGCCCAAAGCACCTATTTTATAGATGAGGAGACTGAGGTCCTGAGAAGGGAAGAGACTGGCCAAAGGTCAGGGATGGAGATGGGAATGAGGTCCCAGGCAGGAGGTCCGAAAGTGGATACTTGCCCCATCCCCAACAAATATCCTCCCCTCAGTACCTCGGTTTCCCATAAATGCAGTTTGCTATTAGTCTAGGGAGGTTATGGAAATGCAAGTGGCAATAGCCTAGATGAGAGGGAAGGGGAAAGTAGGAGATCCCCCAGCATGCAACCTCCCTCCCTCCCTGACCCCCCATGCTATACCCTGTGTTCATATCTCCCTCTTGGTCGCCCACCCCCATCTTTCCAACGCAACCCTAGGGTGTCCGGTCCAGGCTGGAGAGAGGCATCACAGTGTGCTGCAGGAGGACAGGTTGCTCCAGGGCTGGGGCTGAGCTCTACAGGACAGGGAGGAGCAGAGGTGACCTAGGCTTCAGACCTTGAGGGCCAGAAGGACAATCCTCAGAGGCAGGTCTGCTCCAGGGCAGCTGGGGTCAGGGCGTCCCTAAGAGCACCTCTTACCCACAGCCTTTGGAGTAGGCCAGAAGTACGCAGAAGCGGTGTGAGTGGGCCCGGAGCCCCACGGGTATGTAGTAGGCTGCCTTCAGCTGCGCAGCCCGCCGTGCTTCCTATTAGGAAGCCGCAAGGAAGGAGGTTGTTGTTTTGATGGATAAACTGGACCCATGGCTGACAGGGGTCTTTGGGGCCTTTCAGGAGGTTCTGAGGGCTCATGAGGCAGTTGAGGAAGCTGCAGTTGTAGGAGCAACACCTGCTTACAGAACTAGGTCAGTCATCTCTTCCCTCTGCTCCAACCAAGACCTCAGGAGGCCTTGGAGCTGCCAGGGACAAGTGCTGGTGGAAGGGGATCCCTAAGGCATTTGCCACCCACCACCTGCACCCTGCACGTATGTGTGTGTGTGTGTGTGTGTGTGTGACAGTGGGGCAAATGTCACATCATGGTGCCCATGCCCACCTCTCCAGTCCACAGTGGCTGGCACTCTGTGGTTGCCTGCTTGACATCTGGCTGGGAGTTTCTCGTACCCATGATTATTCTCTCTCCCAGGCTAATGCCTGCCATAGCTGGCTGAGATCTTGATCCGTGCACCCCCTACCCCAATCCCAGGTTCCATGGCATGGGGCTGGGTCCTGGTAGAATCCCCACAGGTGTTTCAGAGATGTCAGAGCATGTCACCTAGTCCAGAAATATTCCAGAACTAGAGAGGGCAAAGGAGGGGCCCAGAGCCCCCCAACAAGCCAGGCCAAGTCCTCCTTGGCCCAGGACAGGGCTGGGAGTGGGAGTGAGAGGAACAGGTTCTTCTGGGTGTGCGGCGAGAGGCAGTGCCTGGCTCACCCCACCCCTAGTCTGGGCATCCCCATTTTCTGAACCATCCCACCAGCACATGCTCTTTCTCTCTCTCTTTTACAGTGAATAATTCACAAGGGGGCTCTAGCTTTATGAAGTATTCATCTGGCTCTGGCCTCCAGAGTAATTAACTCTCATACCAGCATGGCAGCAGCAAGAGCCCATTACCATCCTGTCCCTAAGACCTCCATCAAACTGCATGTCTAGGCATCCTGGGAGGGAGTGGCTGGAGACTTGTGGAGGTGAGCCCAGGACAGGTGGGGTCTTGGTTTTAGCGCTTGGGTTTTCAGCCTGGAGCAAACTGTTACTACTGCATTTTGCAGCAAATGAGAGAGTTGCGGGTTAGATGCTTAGAAGGACTTCCAGAGGAAGAGGTAGAAGTTAAGGAGGGTCTTCAGCTTCTGGGACTGGCAGGGACTTTAGACATCTTTCTCCAGTATAGCTGGGGGGCGCAAGGTTCAGAGTGGGGAAGTCACTGGCTCCAAATCTCACGGTTTGTCAGTGGCAGATAGGGGAGCCCCAGTCCAGTGTAGTCGGCATTAATTAGGCTTCCTGCCTTCCCCTGCCTTGCCCCATGCCCAAGAGTGTCTCTAATGGAGCTCTGAGAGATAGCAGAGACACCCCTCCATGTAGTGGTAGGTACTGGGAAGATCTAGTCTCCCCTGCCCCAGGCCACCCACCTCTAGTATGCCTGAGAAGGCTGTCTGGTCTAGGGGTGAGGAGCCTGGGGAGCAGAAGCCCAGCAAAAGTGCCTAACATTTCCCCACTCTGGGGCTAGGGCACAGGGATGCTTAAGGCCCCTCCTCACCTAGATCCACTCACTTAGCATTTACCACTCACCTACCAGGTTCTGCGGCCCCTCCCTGTCCGCAAGCTGGTGGGGACTGAGCTAGATGTCCCTCCTCTGAGCTCCCAACACACCCCTTGCATTAAAATGATTTATGTGTCTTAGTCATCCAAGCAGTCTTCTCCTAGCATCTAGTGCCATCATAGAGTAGGTCCTTCAAAATCAGTGCTGAGTCAATGCATGGGCTAGAAGTCACAGGACCTCCTTGTCTCACTGCCTAGTGCTCAGACGGGTTTGCTATGTGACCTTGGTCAGATCTCATTCTGTTTGGGGGTTGACTGAGCTACCGTTTTCCAAACTTTTTTGAAATGCATTTAATATCAGGACACAACATGTGTATCCTAAAACTGAGACAAAATTTTGTAAACTGATACTTTCTCTTGCTACATGTGATATACTCCGATATTTTGTCTCTCTCTCTCTCTCTTTTTTTTTTTTCTAAAGAAAAACTGGCGGTAATCCAGGAACTGATTCTCCCACTCATGGTAGCAATGTACAGTTGGAAAATACTGCCCGAGATTCTCTGCTTCTCTACTGCTCAGTGTTCTTATACTTCTTCCTCCAAAGCCTTCCCCATACCCTAACAAAGACATGGATTCTACCACCAGAGACCCCCATGCCACTGACCATCTCTGTCCTCAGTCTTGTCTTGGCCTAAGACATTCAACGCAGCCTGGCACTTTGTGCCTTGGCCTCTTGAATGAGGCTAGAGGAAGGTACAGCCTGGTCTCCAGCTGTCTGGGACAGATTTCAGTCAAGGCCAGTACAGAATTTGGGAACCTCTGCTAGACTCTTGGAGCATGGTGGGGAATCAAACCCTGCCCCGAATCCCTATGCTCCTGCCCTCAGCCTGGTTGGGAGCTGGGTGAAGAGGCCTCTAGGAAATGCCAGCAGAGGCACTTCCTACCCTGCATCCCAGCCTGGAGAGCGCCTCAGCCCTCCTGCATTCCTGTCCTGAAAGGAACCCAGCGGCCAGCCCAGAACTCCTCCAAGAGGGAAAGTGGGTAGAATTGGAAATTACACTGGACGGCAGCATAAGCCAGGTGTCTGGGCAGACCAGGATGAGTGGTGAGCCTACTGGGGCCCACCCAGCCGTCCCCACTCCCGTCTTGGAAGCAGGACCGACGCAGCTCTTCTCTCATGAGCCTGAGGACGAGTGCGGGTGTTTCTCATCAATCTCCTGCCTCGCTGTGGCAGACCATATTGCTCTCAAAAATGTAATTTCTCTCCTCTGGCAGATGCTGTTGACCACTATTTCCCTTCCTCCTAGCTGACCAACCCCCAGTGCTGGGTGAGTTTGAAAGTGCCAGGCACACAGGTAAGAAATTATTGATGGAGGCGTGGCCATGTGAACCAGTCCTGGCCAGTGTGAGGGGAAGCCTGCGTGGAGGGCCTCAGAGGAAGGTTTCTCCTGATAGGAAAGTGGGCGTGGGGGGCTGATGGGGGTGGAGGCCTGTGTCCCTGGCTGTCTTGGTGGGAGGGTGAGAGCTCTCAGTGCTTTGGTAGTCATGGCTGACCCTGAAGACAGAGCAGGAAGGAGCCTGGGTCTTGGTGACCTGAATCCTGAGGTGTATTGGGTGACCTTAGGCCAGTCACTTAGTATGAATTTGCTCCACAAAGCCAAGTGTGGTAGACCCTGTTGGTATTGCCTGCCCAAGATCCATTACCCCTTTCTCCACAACCTTCAGGTTTTCCTTTGAGAAACCAGTCCTTTGCCTCTCTCAGTGTGTAAGTTTACGTAGGAGTCCGCGCCCCGTCCCCCCAACCCCGACCCCGACACATACCATGGCTCATGATCCAGTCCTGGCCCATCTGCAATTTCTTCTTCCTGGTCATCATTTGTTCAGGGTGAGCATGTGACCTGGTAGGACCCATGAGGCTCAGTTATCGGGCTTCTGCTGGGACTTTTGGGTTCTCTAAGTTGGACAGAAAGTGCATAATGGGAAGAGAAAGTCTGAACCTTGATGATGACTGTTTGGGTATCCCACAGTCCATCCTACTACAGGATGTCCCAGTGCTGTCAGTCAGTAAATGTCACAATACACTTCGAGTGAGAGTGGTAAGCTGTGGTCTGCTAGTAAATATTTAGCAACACGCTTTCTGGGGGAGAGTCCTATAGTGTAAATATACCTACCATGGCTGATTCAAGCTACCAACTGGATGCCATTGAACACGGAGTTGGAAAGAGATGCCCACGATTGGCTCTTGTCAGTCCATGCAGAGCAGCTCCTGCACATTGCTGGGTTTAAGCCACTCTAGCCAGGTTTTCTATCATTTTTAACTAGAAAATCTGACCTCCATACCCAGTCTCATTGTTCTGGGAGGAACTCCTTCTAAGTTAGGCTTAGACTCCCCATCGAGCCTGTGCAATTGTGTGCTGTCTCCATTTATGGAGCATGAGGGCTCCTATGGTTTCTTTGGGCTGTTCTCTGCTGTTCTGGGGCTATTGGGGAGGCTGTGAGCCCCTCACAGCCCCTCTACAGTCTGACCAGCAGCTCTGCCTCCCCTCCCCACCCCCACCAGATACCAGCTCACCTTTGAGCTCAGCTCTGACAAAAGGCAGGAAAAGCTAAGCCTTCAAGCAGCTTCTGCTCCCTGCCTCCACTACCTGGGATCTGGCTACTGTGTTTTCTTTTGGTTTGTGAGGTGGGTATGTTAGAGAGGTAAGGACCTGGGGAAAAAGACTGCAGAGCGATATCTCAAGCAATTGTCTTGCCACATAAGGCAAAAACAGTACCTACCTCCCCAGTTTGTTAGGAGAATTAAATGAGATCACATATGCAGAGTGCTCAGGTGTGAGCCTCATATGTGTGTGGTGCTCCATTGCTGCTGGTGATTATCATAACTGTGAAGCTGTCATGTTCCCACACCTTCCCTCCTTCCATAAAACCACCTGCTCTTCTTGAAGTTTCCCCATTTCATTAAATTGGGCCTAGTCAGGCCCAATCCTTGGAGCTGTCTTTGATTCCTCTCTCGTATCCCACACCCAATCCATCAGCTAGCCAGCCAACTCCACCTCAAGTTGTAAGAGGATCTGACCACTTCTCGCCACCTCCACTGTACCCCAGTCTGGTCTGGCTGCTCCCTGTGTCTCCTGGGGGACTACAACAGCCTGGCCTTGTTGCTCCTGCCCTTGCCCCTGACTCAACAGAGTGCGCTTGTTAAACTTGAGTCAGGTCATGCTACTCCTCCACTCTAACCCCTGCAGTGGCCCCTTCTTCACTCAGAGTCAAAGTCCTTCCATGGCCTACAGGGCCCCCCAGGATCTGCTCCACTCTCACTCCTTGTTCCTCAACCACACTGACTACACTCCCACCACCAGGACTTTGAAGGTACTGCTCCCTCTGTCTGGAATATTCTTCCCTTTAGCTCTCCTCCAACTGGGTCACTGCATCCCTGATGACTCCATCTCCGTTTGCTCCTCCAGACCTGATCACCATCTCTTTCATCTCTGTGTTTGACAAATCATCTGCTCAGTATCCACCTCTCTCCCATGGCTCCAGGAGGGCAGAGCGACCAAGTCACTCACTTCAACCAAACTGCCCGTTCTTGGCTCCTCTGGGAGGGGCCAACTTGCTCTGTTCCCCGCACCTAGACCAGAGCCTGGCCTAGAGGAGGGCTTCTGCGCACACACGTTTGACTGGTTGATTTCGTGACTCCTACAGAATAGGTTTACTGAAGTTGCTCCTAAGTGAGTCTAATGTTTGGAGCCAGGTAGTGTGTGCCAGCTACTACATGCCTTATACAGGGGTCCTGAGAAGTAGGGAGGGACAGATGGCCCCTGCCCTTCAGGAGTTGCATTCTGCCTGGTGTATCTCACACTATGAGCCAAGGATGACCTGGCAGGACATGTGCCAGGGGAGCACTACCCACGCCAGAGCTCATGGAGGATGCAGGACCCTATGGGCACAGGAGTGGGGTGTGGGCCCTCAGACTCAGCTGATCATACTTCTTATACCTCCCCTAAATTCAGATCCATCTTCTTATCATGTCTCTGCCTCCACTTTCCTTGTATACATCTTCATTGTCTCCCATCTGGAGTGTTCCAGCATCCTCCCAGCCACCAGGCAGTGCCCCTTAAATCAGTTATTCTTGCAGTTGCCAGAATCTCCTTTATAAAACACAAATTGAACCTGCTACTCTCCTGATTCAGGCAACTCCATCACCCACAGCAGAGTATTATCTGGTAACCCACAGGTTGAACGCAGGCATGATTTAAATGCAATCATGACTCGTCAGGAGCTTCTTGGCACTGGCATTTGGCATTGCTCAGTATTCCTGAGAAATTTAAATTGATCAGGAGATTTCTCCCATGAATCTGGGTTTCTGAATTTGCTTGAAAAAAAAAATCAGATGAAGCCCCATTGGGCCCAAATCTCTGCAGGCAGAGGGGCTGAGTAGGGGAGGCTCCCATTAGAGCCTGTGTTCTCAGTGGACCACAGTCCCCATCGCTCTCTATTGTCCCTCGGTACCGTTGGGCTTTCTCTGCTCATTAACTCAGGACTTTTCTTAGTTAGGTCTCATGTTTGGCTTCTTTGGCATTTGGGTTTGTGATCGGTGGTCCAGAGAATGAAGTCTAATTCCTTTTAAGTGTACCAAGTCTTCTATGACAGGTCCCTCCTCGCACCTCTGCCTTCATCACCTGCTATTCCTGATTTGCTCCTTCATCCCCAAAAAGGGGCTGCTCACAGCTTCCTGCAATCACAATGGCATTATACTTCTCTGTAACTTCGCCATCCCGTTTGTATCTCGGCCCTACTCATCTTTCTTCCCCTCTACTCAAAATTTAACCGCAGTGGTTGCCTTGGTTGTGGTTGGGAGATATTGACTGAAAAGGAGCACAAAGGAACTTTCCGGGGTGATGGAAACATGCTACATCTTGACTGGGGTGTGGTTACACAGGTAGGTACATTTGTCAAAATTCATTGAACTGTTGACTTAAAATGGGTGCATTTTATCATTTATAAATTATACTCTAATAAAATAAATTTAAATTAAAGCTCAGCCCAGTGTCATCACCTTCAGGAAGCCATCCTGGGTGCTCAGGCTGTGCTAAGTGCCCTCTGATCCGCTCTGGGTGGACCCTGGACCACCTCTGCCTCATCACTTAACACCAACTATAAATACTCAATTGTGGCTGCCTCCTGTGGTCTGCAGCCCATTTTCTGTGACCCCCCAACTCCTAATGTAGTACCAGGCACGTTGTAGGCACATTAATATTGATGCATGGGTGGACAGGCATAACTTGAGCTTGTCCCATTTATCTTGGGCTTTGGGATAAGAGTCTTTGGAGTCAGATACATCTGGATTCAGATTCCAGTTCTGCTTAGAGAACTTGGAAGAGATGCTAAGAGATGAACTTACCTCACAGACATGTGTGAGGCTTACAGGATTCAATGCAAGCACTTAACACTGTCCCCTATCCTTTCAGTGGCCAGACACTAATCTAAAGGCTTTTCTTGCACTAACTAATGTAAGCCTCTCGCAATGCTTTGTTATACCCATTGTATAGGTGAGGAAACTGAGGTAAAGGGTAGATAAACACCTTGCCCAGGGCTGAATTGGTGGAGGAGGTGGGATACAAACTCAGGTAGTGCTAGCTGCATTATGTTGTTATTTCTCCCTCCTCTCCTCTCCCAGTGACCAGAACCATCGCCAGTCCTTAAAGTCATGGTGATGGTTAGTGGGAAGCTTGCAAAGGCAAGATCTTCTCACTCTCCAGAGTGTCTGGATGGAAAACAGGCTGGGCCCCTCACTAGGCAAACACCCTCTTGTGTTGACAAGAGCCAGGCGGATTAACTACGCAGAATTCAGCTCAATTCACAAACATTTAGCCAACACCCACGATGTGCCAGGCAGTATGCTGGCACCAGAGAGCAGAGGAGGGCTGAGAAGATGGAGAAAGCTGCAGTCCAGCCTGGAGGGGCAGAGGAATATCTAAAAGGGCCAGCTGCTTGTGTGAGACAGCTGCAGCAAGCCCACCCCCAACCTCAGTGGCCAAGTTTCTTGGTTTAACCCTACGTTGTCTAGGATTTAGGGGTTTGGAGGTGATGTTTATCATTCTCTTTGGTCACCCCGGCCCTAAGAAGTTGGGAGGATCCCCAACCCCCACCCCATAAGTGCCTGTCTCTTATTATAGAATCCCAACACTTGCTTTCCCAGACTCCCTTGCAGTCAGGACACAGTCCAGGCACAGCACATTCTACCAAACGGAAGCTATGACCTGAGAGGCAGGCACATGAGCAATCTGCTGTGGTGAGGATGGCCTCAGGCACACCTGCTTCCCAGGGTCCAAGGTGACAGAAGTTTTGATGTTATATCCTTAGTGATGGTGGGGGTGAGATGGGAATGCTGTGATGGGGGAGGGGTCTCTGTTTTGCAGTGTGATTTTGGACGATACTCCTTATTGGATAGCTGGCAAACCTGGTCTCTGGCCCTCCCAGTGACTCTGACTTACCACATAGATCATAACAAATTGTTTTTCTTCTTAAATTACTTGGCAGTGGTTATGAGGAGGTAACTAAGAAGCTGGGCTGATATGTTCAGTCCTCTTAACCCTCATCACATGACCACCCTGCACAGAACCACTGCTCAAATCACACCAAGGAGCTGGAGAACCTATTACCTTGCTCCCCACTCACAAGCCCCCACAGGACAGATGAGGAATAAAGAGTGGAAAGTGTGTGTGTGACACTGTGAGTTAGCTTGTTCGACCTCAATTTCCACTCTCCTTTACTTTCCTTTCTGCACTGGGTGGCTAGAAAGCTGCAAACTATATTTCCAACTCCTTAGAGTTCCAGATATGATCAGGATCCTGCTGTCCAATGTGCTCACATGAGACTTTGATTTAGAACTGAGTTATGAGGGGAGGGAGGAAGGACATGAGGTGTCTACTTTACTGGAGTTGATCATGGCATTAGTCATTTGATGGCAGCTTCCTGCTCTGGCACCTTCCAGAGGCAACAGAGGCAGAAGCTCCCTTGGCAGCCCAGTTCTGGGCTGTGGTGTTGGGAGTTGTTCTGGGAAGCTCAGCTAGACTGTTTATTTGGATCTTACAGTGCTTTTGTGAGCTATCTGTGCCCCTTGGTAAATCCTTTCTGCTTAAACAAGAATCATGGGATTCTGCCATCTGCAACTAAGGGCCCCTCTAACCCTGCCCAGCAGAGCTGTTCTTTCTCTGTCCTCCCCTTGGTCCAGGGGGGACTCTTCTACGTCCACAGCCCTGTCAGCTTCCTCCCCAGGCAGGGACTTGCTCACCACTGCTGCCAATGGTCAGGTATCTCCCTGGAGACCTCCTAAAGACCAGAGCCGTAGAAATCTAGGACTCCCCAAAAGGGCTGTATGCTGGGCCCCTGAAGCTCTTCTCACTGCCTCCAGCTAAGGGTCCACAGCTCGATCTGAAGTTGTAATTCCCTATGTTAACCAGGGTTCTATTGGAGAGAGCAAATTTCTCTATAGCTAGTTTAAGCAGGAAGAGATTTATTACCAGAATTAGTTTACAGAATTGTTGGAAGGACTGATGGAATAGAATCTAGGTTGAGCTTCCAGGAGCAATTCCCAAAGCCTTGATGCAGAACTAGGCTGCCAAGAGAGCTGTTGCCTTTCCTGAAATCAGGAAGTTGCAGAGTCTGGAAGCTTCCCCCAGGAATTGGCTCCAGAACCACACCATGTCTGCCACAGTAAGAAAACTGCCAAGTCAAGAAACAACCTGCTGAATTAGAAAGTTGCTGCTATAATTGCTGGCTCCAAAGCCATACTGCTTCTGTTGTTATCCACACCTGAAAAATGGGTGCCCCACATTCTCTTTCCTCACATAATTCAGCTCCAAATTCAGGTCTTATGCAGGTACATTTAAACTGATGACTAAATCATGTCTGGAACCCTAGCTGCAAGGGAGCCTGGGAACTATAGCTCTTAGCCTGATTTGACACATTGGAATGGAATACAGTTGGAATACAGGTTGAGTGAGCCAACCTGTCACATTTGCTCTTTTGGCCTCCTGTCTCTCTTAAAACTTAAGAGGTAGGGGCTGGGAGTATGGAGGAGGGGCCTGAAGGGAAGGCTTCATTGAGGGGCTGACATTGGATCAGGCATTCACCTCTAGTCAGGTGGGGAGGAGGGCAGCAGAACCAATGTTGGGTCAGGGATGCAGAATGTTAAAGCAGGAGTCTCAGGCCAGCTGCTTGAAGTCCAAGCAGCCACAAGAGACCATCAAGAAGATGGCCACAACTATTAGAGGCCACAACTCTACTGAGGACAGGATGAAGCTGAGCTTGTGTAGTGCCCATATGAATCCAAAGAAGGTGTGATGCCAGCATGAGAAAACACCAGCTCTTTGGAGAGTGGACTCCAGTCTGCTGCCAAGCACAGAGGATTCGTGAGAGCTTGAGATAGGCACAGGCTACCAAGAGACTTTGAGGGAGTAAAGGGCTATGGACTCTCTACACCAGTCTCAGGTTTCACTAGCCTTGTTCCCTAAGACCATGTGAACATCTAGTTAGAAGGGTCAGGGCAGAGATAAGGCTGGCACTGGAAGAAACTGGGGTTCTGGCTCTTCTAGGAGCATATTCTCCACCAATGCCACTTTCCCAAGTATGAAAATCAATAATGGAAACCTCAACTAAAATCAGAGTTGGGAAGGCCTATAGAGAGAGCTCTCACTCCCTACCACTTATCATCAATTACCCCAGACAGGAAAAGACATACCTTACATCTCCAACAGAAAAGTGTATCTACTTTACTACCTTGGTGAGAAAAAGGAAGATTTTCTTCTTGCTCAGCAACAAGCCCAGCCAATGGAAAATGTCACAACTCAGCCAATGAGAAGATGTCATCATCCTGAACTTTTGCTTTCCTCCAAAGAATTTTAATTTTTCTTTTGCTAATGGCTTCCTTGTGCCACCCTGTTTTCTATATGAAAGACTTCCATTTTGTATAATGCTTTGGATTATCTCTCTGCTGGCTAGTTGAGATGTTACATGATTCATGAATCATTTAATAAAGTCAATTAGATATTCATATTTATGTAACCGCACACAAACTTCATTTCTTTAATATAGTTTTTTTTTTCTGATTCAAGCTGGTTTTGCCCAGATAATGGCATTGTGATTTACTTGCTTTTCTCTGCCCTGATCCTCTGTATGCCTGCTCCTTTAATCATTAGGCCTTAGGACATAGGATTAAATGAGCCTCAGGTGAGCCTCAGTTCTATAATCATGAGGACAATAGGTTTCAGTTGGACCTTAGACTAAGGATAACATCTTGGCTTTAGATGTTTCAGCCCCAGGCCCACAGAGGCAGAACAAACTCAGTGGCCACAGGACCAGACAGGATGGTGCCGTGGCTGATTCCAGAATGGGACACATTAATCAGTTACTTCTGCCCCCTCCAATCTTCCAATCAGTAGCACTCAAGACTGCAATTCTCTTAGTTTCCATGACTACTGGTTTTTCCCTATGTAATCTATACTCCTGAGACATCAGCGGAGCCAGGCCTTTGCGTAATAGCTTGCCTGTGTCTCCGGGACTTGCAACTCTCTAATGAACCTTACTTTCTTTACTGTAAAACCCTGAATGTATCTCTTCTTTGGCTTAGATGCGCGTAGGCAGATGAACCCCTTTTTTGTCCCGATAACATTTACTCGAATTTTGTTTTTTAAGAGATTGGTGGCAGTGGTGGGATTGTAATGGCATTCAGGAACAAGAAGAAACACAGATGTGGTTCCTATGAACCTTTAGAGTTTGATGCAGGACAGGGCAAATTTCCCCAAGTTGGGGGGAGAACAAGCCCTGCACTGAGAGAAGAGGGTCTTTTCTCAGAGAGTGGAGAAAGAATTCAACACACACGCCAAAGTTAGAGTCAAAAGGAAAGTTTATCAGAAAAGGGGTTAACATTCCACAGAGTGTGGTCTCCTCGCAGAGGCAGAGTGAGAGAGACCCGGAGTATTCAAGAAATTCAGTTTATATATCATTGTTTAGGTCCCCTTTCCTTTGATATGGACATACAGTGAGGAAGGAGAAATGGGTTGTTAGCAATCTTCTTTTGTTTTGCAGGTGTCCTCCTGGCCTGGATGCAGGGCTGATCAGCATATTGCAGTCTCTAAATGTAGCTTGATTAACATTTTAATTCTCTTGCCTCCTCTCTACATTAAGTTCACTATTTTTCTCTCAGTTGAGCTCCAAGTATTTTGTGTTCAAGCTCTCCATCCAGTTGGCTTCCCTTTATGGGACAGGTAATCTTGTGTTGGTTGGTAGAGAATTCTGCCTGGAGCTCAAATGAGCTGGCAGACAGTTCTGCCAGCTCATTTGAGCCAAGCCTTTAGTGGTTGAGAATGCAATTCTGAGTGAAAAACCCCAGTACTTAGCTCTGTCCTTGCATTCTGTGCTGGGAACGGCTGATGGTTTAGCTGCAGTTCCCCATTTGTTTGGAATTTTTCTACAGATTCCACACTGGGAACTGTTAGTGGCAGCTGCTGCTCTCCTTTTTCTTTGGAATCAGTCCGTAGTCTCTACTCCTTGGGGTTTGCTGGTCCAATCCTTTCCCTGATCCAAGGTTTACAGCAAATGTTAAGTGGTGTGTACAGGGCTTTCTTGTACTCAGTGTGCAGTAACATCTCTTGGTTAGTGCTGATACATTAAGGTGCACATGTTTGTCTTGTTTTGTGTAGTAAAGGCTATTGCTAAGTGGGTATCTTGGAAGTCAAAAAAATAAACCCCAGCCCTTCAATTTTGTTCCAGATCCCCAGATTCCATGGTGGAATCTGGCGGCAGCTGCAGTTCCCCATGTTTGGAATTGGTCCCAGTTCCCATTCTTTAGAGCCTACAGGTTCAGTCCTTTCCCCACTCCCCAGATTATTAGTGTGGCTCTGGGACACCCAAAGACCTAGCTAAGAGAAATGAGATTCTTTACATCCAGAGAATTGAGTGTGCCACCTCCAGGATACCTGTTTATTTTGTTAAAAACTATAGTCCTAGAAGTTGTAGGTATCTAGCAAAATGGTAAAATTTTACTAAAATATCAGTTAGAATTACAATGGCCATTATGAACATTCCAAATAGATAAGATCATTTAAGAAGTAAACTTAAAAGCAAGGCCTCAAAATCAAACAAAATGGGATACCTATTTTAAAATGATATGTAGAAGCTTTCAACAGGCTTGTGATCAGAAATTTGGCCAAATTGGAAGCCGATATTCAAAGTCCGATAAGATTTTTTTAGGTCTTCTCTGCTAAGCTAAATGTACCCGGAGAGAAAGAAAAACATTCAAAAGAAAAACATTCAAATGTAGGTGATGGGTGTGTCTCTCTTTTGATATTTAGGTGGCAACCCAATTCTTAGAGGAATTAAAAACAACTGTCTTTGTTTTATGTCTTAGATGTGGCTTCAGAAAGTATTCAAAGTCTATCAATTCTTTTTACCAGTCCCAAATCTCCCCTGTTATCTCAAAAGGTTTGTCAATATGGGCCTTGAGAAACTAAGGTCCTTCTT
>NW_006432451.1:3813099-3827305 GCF_000325575.1 Pteropus alecto | reverse complement strand
AGCGTGCAAACCTGGTCTCTGGCCCTCCCAGTGACTCTGACTTACCACATAGATCATAACAAATTGTTTTTCTTCTTAAATTACTTGGCAGTGGTTATGAGGAGGTAACTAAGAAGCTGGGCTGATATGTTCAGTCCTCTTAACCCTCATCACATGACCACCCTGCACAGAACCACTGCTCAAATCACACCAAGGAGCTGGAGAACCTATTACCTTGCTCCCCACTCACAAGCCCCCACAGGACAGATGAGGAATAAAGAGTGGAAAGTGTGTGTGTGACACTGTGAGTTAGCTTATTCGACCTCAATTTCCACTCTCCTTTACTTTCCTTTCTGCACTGGGTGGCTAGAAAGCTGCAAACTATATTTCCAACTCCTTAGAGTTCCAGATATGATCAGGATCCTGCTGTCCAATGTGCTCACATGAGACTTTGATTTAGAACTGAGTTATGAGGGGAGGGAGGAAGGACATGAGGTGTCTACTTTACTGGAGTTGATCATGGCATTAGTCATTTGATGGCAGCTTCCTGCTCTGGCACCTTCCAGAGGCAACAGAGGCAGAAGCTCCCTTGGCAGCCCAGTTCTGGGCTGTGGTGTTGGGAGTTGTTCTGGGAAGCTCAGCTAGACTGTTTATTTGGATCTTACAGTGCTTTTGTGAGCTATCTGTGCCCCTTGGTAAATCCTTTCTGCTTAAACAAGAATCATGGGATTCTGCCATCTGCAACTAAGGGCCCCTCTAACCCTGCCCAGCAGAGCTGTTCTTTCTCTGTCCTCCCCTTGGTCCAGGGGGGACTCTTCTACGTCCACAGCCCTGTCAGCTTCCTCCCCAGGCAGGGACTTGCTCACCACTGCTGCCAATGGTCAGGTATCTCCCTGGAGACCTCCTAAAGACCAGAGCCGTAGAAATCTAGGACTCCCCAAAAGGGCTGTATGCTGGGCCCCTGAAGCTCTTCTCACTGCCTCCAGCTAAGGGTCCACAGCTCGATCTGAAGTTGTAATTCCCTATGTTAACCAGGGTTCTATTGGAGAGAGCAAATTTCTCTATAGCTAGTTTAAGCAGGAAGAGATTTATTACCAGAATTAGTTTACAGAATTGTTGGAAGGACTGATGGAATAGAATCTAGGTTGAGCTTCCAGGAGCAATTCCCAAAGCCTTGATGCAGAACTAGGCTGCCAAGAGAGCTGTTGCCTTTCCTGAAATCAGGAAGTTGCAGAGTCTGGAAGCTTCCCCCAGGAATTGGCTCCAGAACCACACCATGTCTGCCACAGTAAGAAAACTGCCAAGTCAAGAAACAACCTGCTGAATTAGAAAGTTGCTGCTATAATTGCTGGCTCCAAAGCCATACTGCTTCTGTTGTTATCCACACCTGAAAAATGGGTGCCCCACATTCTCTTTCCTCACATAATTCAGCTCCAAATTCAGGTCTTATGCAGGTACATTTAAACTGATGACTAAATCATGTCTGGAACCCTAGCTGCAAGGGAGCCTGGGAACTATAGCTCTTAGCCTGATTTGACACATTGGAATGGAATACAGTTGGAATACAGGTTGAGTGAGCCAACCTGTCACATTTGCTCTTTTGGCCTCCTGTCTCTCTTAAAACTTAAGAGGTAGGGGCTGGGAGTATGGAGGAGGGGCCTGAAGGGAAGGCTTCATTGAGGGGCTGACATTGGATCAGGCATTCACCTCTAGTCAGGTGGGGAGGAGGGCAGCAGAACCAATGTTGGGTCAGGGATGCAGAATGTTAAAGCAGGAGTCTCAGGCCAGCTGCTTGAAGTCCAAGCAGCCACAAGAGACCATCAAGAAGATGGCCACAACTATTAGAGGCCACAACTCTACTGAGGACAGGATGAAGCTGAGCTTGTGTAGTGCCCATATGAATCCAAAGAAGGTGTGATGCCAGCATGAGAAAACACCAGCTCTTTGGGGAGTGGACTCCAGTCTGCTGCCAAGCACAGAGGATTCGTGAGAGCTTGAGATAGGCACAGGCTACCAAGAGACTTTGAGGGAGTAAAGGGCTATGGACTCTCTACACCAGTCTCAGGTTTCACTAGCCTTGTTCCCTAAGACCATGTGAACATCTAGTTAGAAGGGTCAGGGCAGAGATAAGGCTGGCACTGGAAGAAACTGGGGTTCTGGCTCTTCTAGGAGCATATTCTCCACCAATGCCACTTTCCCAAGTATGAAAATCAATAATGGAAACCTCAACTAAAATCAGAGTTGGGAAGGCCTATAGAGAGAGCTCTCACTCCCTACCACTTATCATCAATTACCCCAGACAGGAAAAGACATACCTTACATCTCCAACAGAAAAGTGTATCTACTTTACTACCTTGGTGAGAAAAAGGAAGATTTTCTTCTTGCTCAGCAACAAGCCCAGCCAATGGAAAATGTCACAACTCAGCCAATGAGAAGATGTCATCATCCTGAACTTTTGCTTTCCTCCAAAGAATTTTAATTTTTCTTTTGCTAATGGCTTCCTTGTGCCACCCTGTTTTCTATATGAAAGACTTCCATTTTGTATAATGCTTTGGATTATCTCTCTGCTGGCTAGTTGAGATGTTACATGATTCATGAATCATTTAATAAAGTCAATTAGATATTCATATTTATGTAACCGCACACAAACTTCATTTCTTTAATATAGTTTTTTTTTTCTGATTCAAGCTGGTTTTGCCCAGATAATGGCATTGTGATTTACTTGCTTTTCTCTGCCCTGATCCTCTGTATGCCTGCTCCTTTAATCATTAGGCCTTAGGACATAGGATTAAATGAGCCTCAGGTGAGCCTCAGTTCTATAATCATGAGGACAATAGGTTTCAGTTGGACCTTAGACTAAGGATAACATCTTGGCTTTAGATGTTTCAGCCCCAGGCCCACAGAGGCAGAACAAACTCAGTGGCCACAGGACCAGACAGGATGGTGCCGTGGCTGATTCCAGAATGGGACACATTAATCAGTTACTTCTGCCCCCTCCAATCTTCCAATCAGTAGCACTCAAGACTGCAATTCTCTTAGTTTCCATGACTACTGGTTTTTCCCTATGTAATCTATACTCCTGAGACATCAGCGGAGCCAGGCCTTTGCGTAATAGCTTGCCTGTGTCTCCGGGACTTGCAACTCTCTAATGAACCTTACTTTCTTTACTGTAAAACCCTGAATGTATCTCTTCTTTGGCTTAGATGCGCGTAGGCAGATGAACCCCTTTTTTGTCCCGATAACATTTACTCGAATTTTGTTTTTTAAGAGATTGGTGGCAGTGGTGGGATTGTAATGGCATTCAGGAACAAGAAGAAACACAGATGTGGTTCCTATGAACCTTTAGAGTTTGATGCAGGACAGGGCAAATTTCCCCAAGTTGGGGGGAGAACAAGCCCTGCACTGAGAGAAGAGGGTCTTTTCTCAGAGAGTGGAGAAAGAATTCAACACACACGCCAAAGTTAGAGTCAAAAGGAAAGTTTATCAGAAAAGGGGTTAACATTCCACAGAGTGTGGTCTCCTCGCAGAGGCAGAGTGAGAGAGACCCGGAGTATTCAAGAAATTCAGTTTATATATCATTGTTTAGGTCCCCTTTCCTTTGATATGGACATACAGTGAGGAAGGAGAAATGGGTTGTTAGCAATCTTCTTTTGTTTTGCAGGTGTCCTCCTGGCCTGGATGCAGGGCTGATCAGCATATTGCAGTCTCTAAATGTAGCTTGATTAACATTTTAATTCTCTTGCCTCCTCTCTACATTAAGTTCACTATTTTTCTCTCAGTTGAGCTCCAAGTATTTTGTGTTGAAGCTCTCTATCCAGTTGGCTTCCCTTTATGGGACAGGTAATCTTGTGTTGGTTGGTAGAGAATTCTGCCTGGAGCTCAAATGAGCTGGCAGACAGTTCTGCCAGCTCATTTGAGCCAAGCCTTTAGTGGTTGAGAATGCAATTCTGAGTGAAAAACCCCAGTACTTAGCTCTGTCCTTGCATTCTGTGCTGGGAACGGCTGATGGTTTAGCTGCAGTTCCCCATTTGTTTGGAATTTTTCTACAGATTCCACACTGGGAACTGTTAGTGGCAGCTGCTGCTCTCCTTTTTCTTTGGAATCAGTCCGTAGTCTCTACTCCTTGGGGTTTGCTGGTCCAATCCTTTCCCTGATCCAAGGTTTACAGCAAATGTTAAGTGGTGTGTACAGGGCTTTCTTGTACTCAGTGTGCAGTAACATCTCTTGGTTAGTGCTGATACATTAAGGTGCACATGTTTGTCTTGTTTTGTGTAGTAAAGGCTATTGCTAAGTGGGTATCTTGGAAGTCAAAAAAATAAACCCCAGCCCTTCAATTTTGTTCCAGATCCCCAGATTCCATGGTGGAATCTGGCGGCAGCTGCAGTTCCCCATGTTTGGAATTGGTCCCAGTTCCCATTCTTTAGAGCCTACAGGTTCAGTCCTTTCCCCACTCCCCAGATTATTAGTGTGGCTCTGGGACACCCAAAGACCTAGCTAAGAGAAATGAGATTCTTTACATCCAGAGAATTGAGTGTGCCACCTCCAGGATACCTGTTTATTTTGTTAAAAACTATAGTCCTAGAAGTTGTAGGTATCTAGCAAAATGGTAAAATTTTACTAAAATATCAGTTAGAATTACAATGGCCATTATGAACATTCCAAATAGATAAGATCATTTAAGAAGTAAACTTAAAAGCAAGGCCTCAAAATCAAACAAAATGGGATACCTATTTTAAAATGATATGTAGAAGCTTTCAACAGGCTTGTGATCAGAAATTTGGCCAAATTGGAAGCCGATATTCAAAGTCCGATAAGATTTTTTTAGGTCTTCTCTGCTAAGCTAAATGTACCCGGAGAGAAAGAAAAACATTCAAAAGAAAAACATTCAAATGTAGGTGATGGGTGTGTCTCTCTTTTGATATTTAGGTGGCAACCCAATTCTTAGAGGAATTAAAAACAACTGTCTTTGTTTTATGTCTTAGATGTGGCTTCAGAAAGTATTCAAAGTCTATCAATTCTTTTTACCAGTCCCAAATCTCCCCTGTTATCTCAAAAGGTTTGTCAATATGGGCCTTGAGAAACTAAGGTCCTTCTTCGAGGAACTTGTATTTTTTCCACTACGCTTTTGAGATGTAAATGTAATCCATACTTCTGGGAAGTAATTCTTATCAGAGAGAGAACAAAAGAGGGAAAGGTCATTTGAAATTTATGTGAATGAAAAATCATGTCTCTTCTCAAATCTTTGTCTATATGTTTGTGTGTGTGCCTATATATACATATGTTGGATGTGTGATATTTTCCTACTTCTGGATAATATTAATGTAGGGAGGAGGCAAGAGAATTAAAATGTTAATCAAGCTACAATCAGAGACTACAATATACTGGTCAGCCCTGCATCCAGGCCAGGAGGACACATTTAGAACAAAGAAAGATTTCTGCTGGGATAGCTAACAACCCATTCCCCACACCTGTGAAGAGGAAAAGGAACCAAGAATCATTCCCTATGGCTAATACCATGGGGAACCTATGGATTAAAGGGTGAGAACTGCCCGCAGGCAGGCCTTTCACTCTACATATTCTTACCTTTTCACACTACATACCCTTCCTCACTGTATGTCCGTATCAAAAGAAATGGGAAATAAAGAACATATATATAAACTGAATTCCCCGAACACTAAGGATTCCTCTCAGTGCTTTTGCTCTGTCTCTCTCACTGTCCTGTCTCACTCTCTATTCTGTCCCTCTTGAAGAGAAATTTTCCATTCAAATGGCTAAACTTGTAATCAGCTCTTTGTTCTGCTTCTGTAGACATGCTTGCTGCGTAGGCCGAGGGGCAGAGTGACCTCGAGATCAACTGAAGACTCATCCTCCCTTTTGCTTGTTCTGTCTAGATAACAAATGTATTGCCTTTGCTTGTTAAGCCCTATAAAAGTACAGTTACCTCTGAGCTTGGGACCCAGATCTTCAGAGCACTAGCTCTTCTGGGACCACCAGCGTAATAAACCTGAGTTCTCCAACTCTCTGAGTAGTGCTTGGTTTCTCGCTGGTCTGATTTTTCTGCAACACTCTCACTGACCCTCTCTCTGCCTCTGAGACGAGACCACCCTCTGTTTATGGAGTGTTAACCCCCTTTTTAATAATCTTTCCTTTTGACTCTAACTGTGGTATGTGTGTTGAATTCTTTCTACACTCTCCACCAGAGGACCCTCTTCTCTCAGTGCAGGGCTTGGTCTCCCCGGCACTTAGGGGAAATTTGATCTGTCCTGCAATAATATTGCCAAAATTAGTTTGTAAAAGAGCTCTATGCAATTGGGTTAAAGATCCAAACTCTCAGAAATGTAGAGTCTAACCCAAGTATTTTAAGTTCAAGTGATCTAAGATAATCTTTAGTGAACAAAAGTGAGTTTAAACTTATTAGTTTAATTAAGCTAAGCATGTCTTTAGAGTTATTAACTTTGAATATAATGCAGATAAACAACCTAATTCTACCTGGGTTTGTTAGTCAAATAAGTTCATATTATCTCTGTTACAAAATTTGTAAGAAAAATAACTTGTTATGATGAAATTTTCGTAAGTAATCCAAACATAGTTGGTTAAAACCAAGCATATCTTAAATAGGTGTGCGTAGGATAAAGAAAAAAAAATTAGGTGAACTTTTCAAATAGTTTTTCCAAGTCTTTTTAGTAACTTGAAACTTTAGTTTTACTAAGTTAAATTTGTCGACATAAGAACATCCAAACCTACAGAGAATTTTTATAAGAGTATATTTGAGTCAAACTGACAACATATGCCAGGGAATAAGATCTCAAATGCTCTTGAAAATAACAGTTTTGCAACTTCTTTTATGCATTTGAAATTAGGGAGGGAACATAAGGAAGATAACGTGGAGGTGGGGAAAAAGCAAGGTGTGGATTGGATTACAGGATAGCTAACAAGATTATGTGCTTTCTTGAGGGTAGTTACGGCTTACTTCAAAGGTGTGTTAACTTATATGCACAGGAACAATGGACAGGGCTTGTTTAAGGCACAGATAACCTTTAGCTGGAGAAGTTATATACCTGGCACATGACTACCACCATGACCTGCCCAGTTAGAAACTGATGATCAGATTACCCAGTGAGGTTACTTTCCATAGAACCCCCCTGCTTTTTTTTGCCATAAGTTAAATGATAGAAATATGTTGACTATCTAGATCATTTTCAAATAAGATAAAATAGCTAAATGTTAATTGCTAAACATGCTTATTTACTTTTGGTTTTCTGCTATAGAGAAAATGAAGCTATATTAGGGTCTATTAGCAAACATGTCTTATGCCATGCTGTGAAATTTTCTGTGAGAAAGTACACGTTTCTAGAAATTATGAACAATGTAAGTCTTTTAATCCACAAAATGCTAATGTAAAAGACAGTTCATGGTTGCTTGTTTTCACTAAAAATCAGGGTTGCTAAGGGTTAAGAATTCTAATTAATACATGTAAAGTGTGAACAAAAAAGGGGCTATGTAATAAATCTGACAAGTTTAGTGACCAAAAGTAACCTCACAGGGTGATCTGATCATAAATTTTAACTGGGTAGGTCATGGTGGGTGGTCACGTCCCAGGCATATAACTTCTTTAGTAAAAGTTTTATCTTTGCCTTCAGTCAGTCCTGTTGATTGTTCTTGTGCATCTAGGTTAACATAACTTTGAAAAGCCAGAAACGGTCCTCTTTTCCAGACCCCCTGGAGGTATAACCATACTCAAAGGAGCGTATAATTTTTTAACTATCCTGTAATCCAACCATAGAGATTTCCCTGCCTTGCTTTTTCCCATCTTCATGTGATCTTCCTTAATGCCCAACGTGTAAAAAGAACTAAAAACTTGTCATTCTCTGGAGTATTTGAGATTTGCTTCCCAGCATGTCAGCAGTTTGGCTCAAATAAATTCTATACAGGTTTGGACTTTTCTTATGTCAACAAAAGCTACTAGAAATAAAGGAAACAACTCTGTATGCAAGTAAAGTAGAACACATTTTTGGCTGAGAAAAGGTATAAGGTATGGAGATGCATTTTTTGTTAAGGGAACTGAGTAATTTTGTATAAACTACAACTACTCATTATGAAAGACAAATTAAATGTATTTAAAAAGTTGGAGAATTTTACCTTGTGTAGTCAAGTTGGCTAAAAAATTGAATTATGTTTTAGAATAAGCTTTGTTATCAATAATGTATTTATGCTTAAGTAAAACTAATACTTGATTTTCTTTCATCTGCTAAAAGAAAAAAGTTTTCTTGGACTATTGGTCTGTTCCTAATGCCATAAAAAGTTTTCTGCACAGGGAGCAAAGATCATGTGCCTTACCAGCTGTACTTCATACTGTCTTCATCAGATCTTTAATACTGAGTCTCTTTAATAAGATGCTGTTTTGCTCAGAACTATGTAGTCGTCTATATTTGCCTTTTAAGTATTATTTCGTAATGATCTGTGATCCTATTTATTCAAATGTCCAAACTTTTGATATTTTTGACCAACTTTTCAAAATCAAATTCTAAAAAGAAAGTTTTTTTGACCTCAAACTAATTTTGAAATTTCCCAAAAGGCCCCTAGAAAATTTCAAAGGATTTGTTTCCCTCTTTATAAAAAGGGATATGTTGAACTATTTAAATTTATTTGATATGTTAAATTAAGGCATACCTCATTTTATTGCATTTTGCTTTATTGTACTTCACACATATTGCATTTTTCACAAATTGAAGGTTTATGGCAACCCTGTGTCAGACAAGTCTATGGACATCATTTTTCCAATAGCATTTGCTCACTTTGTGTCTGTGTGTCACATTTCGGTAATCCTTGTAATATTTCAAACTTTTTCATTATTATTATATTTGTTATGGTGATCTATGATCAGTGATATTTGATGTTACTATTGTAATTGTTTTGGGGCACCACAAACCATGCCCATATAAGATGGCGAACTTAATTAATAAATGTTATATGCATTCTGACTCCACTGACCAGCTGTTCCCCCACCTCTTTCCTTCTCCTCAGGCCTCTCTATTCCTTGAGACACAGCAATACTGAAGTTAGGTCAATTAATAACTGTGCAATGGCTTCAAATTCTTCAATCGAAAGGAAGAGTCACGTGTTCCTCACTTTAAATCAAAAGTTAGACATGATTAATCTTAGTGAGGAAGGCATGTTGAAAGCTGAGATGGGCTGAAAACTAGGCCTCTTGCGCCAAAGAGAAGTTGTTGAAGAAAATTAAAAATACTACTCCAGTGAACACAAGGATGATAAGAAAACAAAGGAGCCTTATTGTTGATATGGAGAAAGTGTTAGTGGTCTGGATAGCAAATCAAACCAACCACAACATTCTCTTAAACTAAAGTCTAATTCAAAGCAAGGCCCTAAGTCTCTTCAATTCTTTGAAGGCTGAGAAAGGTGAGGAAGATGCAGAAAATAAGTCTGAAGCTAGCCGAGATTGGTTCATGAAGTTTAAGAAGCCATCTTCATAACCGAGAAGGGCAAGACGATAATGTAGAAGCTGCTGCAAGTTGTCCAGAAGTCCTAGCTAAGATAATTAATGAAAGTGGCTACACTAAATAACAGATTTTCAATTTAGATGAGACAGCCTTATTATACTGGAAGAAGATACCATCTAAGACTTTCATAGCTAGAGGGAGACATCAATGCCTGGCTTCAGAGCTTCAAAGGACAGGCTGACTCAATTATTAGGGGCTAATGCAGCTGGTGATTTAAGTTGAAGCCAATACTCACCATTCCAAAAATCCTAGGACCTTTAAGAATGATGCTAAATCCACTCTGCCTGTGCTCTATAAATAGAACGACAAAGACTGGATGACAGCACAACTGTTTACATCATGGTTTATTGAATATTTTAAGCCCACTGTTGAGACGAACTGCTCAGAAAAAGAGCTTCCTTTCAAAATATTACTGCTCATTGACAATGCACCTGGTCATCCAAGAGCTCTGATGGAGATGTATGAGGTTAATGGCTTTTTGTTCATTTGTTATTTATGCCTGCTGACACAGTCTTCATTCTGCAGCCCATGGCTCAAGGAGTGATTTTGACTTTTAAAGTCTTATTTAAGAAATACATTTTGTAAGGCTACAGCTCACAGAGAATGATTACTCTGATTGATCTGGGCAAAGTAAATTGAAAACCTTCTGGAGAAGATTCACCATTTTAGATGCCATTAAGAACATTTGTGATTCATGAGAAGAAGTCAAAATATCAACATTAAGAGGAGTCTGGAAGAAGTTGATTGCAACCCTCATGGATGACTTTGAGGGGTTCAAAACTTCAGGGGAAGTAACTGCAGATGTGGTGGAAATAGCAGGAGAACTGGAATTAGAAGCAGAGCCTGAAGATGTGACTGAATTGTTGCACTCTCATGATAAAACTTTAGCAGATGAGGAGTTGCTGCTGTGATTGAGTAAAGAAAGCAGCTTCTTAAGATGGAATCTACTCCTGGTAAAATGCTGTGAAGATTGTTGAAATAACAAAGGATTTATATTTATATTTATTACATAAACTTAGTTGATAAAGCAGCTGCAGGGGTTAAGAGGATTGACTCCAATTTTGGAAGAAGTTCTTCTGTGGGTAAAATGCTATCAAATGGCATCACAGGTTACAGAGAAATCATTTGTGGAAGGAAGAGTCAATCAATGTGGTAAACTCGACTGTCTTATTTTAAGAAATTGCCATAGCCACCCCAATCTTCAGCAACCACCATCCTCATCAGTCAACAGCCATCAACATTGAGCAAGAAATTCCAGCAGCAAAAAGATTATAACTTGCTGAAGGCTCAGATGATGGTTAGCATCTTTTAGCAATAAAGTATTTTTAAATTAAAGTATGTACATTTTTTTTAGATGTAAGATTATTGCACACTTAATAGACTATAGTGTAAACAAAACTTTGATATGCCTTGGGAAACCAAAAAGTTCATGCGACTTGCTTTGTGGTATTTGCTTTATTGCAGTAGTCTGGAACTAAACCCACAATCTCTTTTTCTTAAATTTATTAGAGTGACATAAGTTAATAAAATTATATAGGTTTCAAGTGTACAATTCAATAATACATCATCTCTATATTGCATTGTGTGTTCACCACCCAAAGTCAAATCTTCTCTGTCACTGTACATTTGACCCCCTTTATCTTTATCTATCTCTCTACCTCTCCCCTTTCCCTCTGGTAGCCACTAAACTGTTGCTTGTGTCTATGAGTTTTGTCGTGTTAGTTTGTTGCTTTCAGTTTTATATCCCACATATGAATGAAACCATATGATTCTCAACTTTTTCTGACTTATTTTGCTTAGCGCGATTATCTCAAGATCCATCTATGCTGTCGGAAGTGGCAGTATTTCGTCTTTTCTTAGGACTGAGTAATATTTCATTGTATATATGTACCACATCTTCTTTATCCAATCATCTATTGAAAGACACTTTAGTTGTTTCCATGTCTTGGCCACCGTGAATAATATTGCAATGAACATCGGGGTGCATATATATTTACAGATAATGTTTTCAAATTTTTTGGGTAGATACCCAGAAGAAGGATTGCTGAGTCATATGGTAATTCTATTTTTAATTTTTTGAGGAACCTCCATACTGTTTTCCATAGTGGCTGTACCAACTTACACTCCCACCAGCAGTATCTAAGGGGTCCTTTTCCCCCACAGCCTCTGCAACACTTATTACTTGTTTTGTTGATAGCCATTCTAACAAATATCTCATTGTGGTTTTTATTTGTATTTCTCTAATAGCCAGTGAAGTTGAGCATCTTTTTGCATGTCTATTGGCAGTCTGTGTATCTTCTTGGGAGAAGCATGTGTTCAGGTCCTATGCCCATTTTAAAAATTGGATTGTTTGTTGTTGAGTTGTACTAGTTCTTTATATATTTTGGATATCAGCTCCTTATCAAAGGCATTGTTTGCAAGTATTTTCTCCCATTCAGTTGGTTGCCTCTTTGTTTTGTTGGTTTCTTTTGCTGTACAGAAGATTTTTAGTTTGACATAGCCTCATTCATTTATTTTTGCTTTTACTTCCCTTGTTTTAAAGTCAAATTCACTGTATCACAAAGACTGACCAGTAAGGAAACTGAAATCATCAAAAATCTCTTAAAAGTGAAAATCTAGGACAAGATGGCTTCACTAGTGAATTCTACCAAACATTCAAAGATGATTTACTACCCTTCCTTCTCAAACTCTTCCAAAAAATTGAAGAGGAGGCAATACTCCCTAACTCATTTTATGAGGCCAACATTACCACGATACCAAAACCTGGCAAGGGTAACATAAAAAACAAAACAAAACAAAAAAAAAAACACTACAGACCAATATCTCTGATGAATACAGATGCAAAATTTCTAAACAAAATACTAGCAAATCCAATATAATAATACATTAAAAAGATTACAAATCATATTCAAATGGAGTTCATTCCAGGGACTCAGGGATGATTCAACATATGCAAATTGATCAATGTAATATACCACAAAACAAAATAAAGTATTAAAACCATATGATCATATAAATAGATTCAGAAAAAGCATTTGACAAGATACAGTATCTATTTATGATTAAAACACTTAATAAAATGAGTATAGAAGAAAAGTACCTCAACATAATAAAGGCCATATATGACAAACCCTCAGCTACTTTAATAGACATTGCAGGAAGACTTTTACAAAATGGTAAAAGCATTTACTTTAATAGACATTGCAGGAAGACTTTTACAAAATAGTAAAAGCAATCTACCAACAATGTTTGATCTGCCAGGTCCATAATCCTAGAAAAACTATTTTTGTCCTCACAGGCCTCAGGACTTCTAGACCTTTTGAACACCTGCAGCTTGATTTCATTCAACTACCACTTACCATGGGTTTTCAGTATGTTCTTGTTATTGTATGTATGTTTTCCACATTGGTCGAAGCCTGGCCCTGTCTCAAGGCTGATGCCCTCATGGTGGCAAGGTAACTGTTAGAGAATGTGTTTCCCATTTGACATATATTTTTCACAATCTCCAGTGATTGAGACACTCACTTCACTGGGTAAATTATATGAAGCTTAATGAAAGACTTGCAATCTTCTTGGATTTATCACTGTCCCTATCACCCTCAGTCATCAGGCAAGGTTAAGAGGACTAACAAAATCCTCAAACTTAAAATTTCTAAACTTGCCAAAACTACTGGACTCCCTGGCTTAATGTATTGCCTTTGGTCTCGCTGACTGTTTACAGTACCTCCTCTGGGAAACATACACTCAATCCACATGAGACAGTCACCGGCAGACAAATGTCTATTAGTGTAAAACCTTCTGCTGATCCCTTGTCTCATGCTAGTATGACCAGCTACTGTAAGTTTTTAATGACTTATGCTCAAGCCTGTCATCAACAGATCAAAGCAGCTTTCCTGGATCCCAGTTCAAAGAATCCTGTTGGTCCCATTCTAGAGCCTGGTGACAGGGTATTCTGGAAACATCATCAGAGGGAGACAGCCCTTGGGCCTCTTTGAAAGGGACATTACCATGTACTGCTGACCACTTGACAGTAATGCAAAACTAGAAGGTAATGAGCCTTGAATACATATCTCACAGCTAAAGAAGGCTCCACCTGACATATGATCTTGTGCACATGCTGGAGAACTTCGAATCGAATTGACAAGGAAGAGAAGTAGCTGACATCAAAATAGACTGCTTCTGCCCAAGATGACAGATCAAGCCACTTTTTCTTCCTTCCTTTACTCTGACATTGACCTGTAATAACCCCTGTTCTTCACCTCAACATTCCCATGGTTATCTAGATCAGATTTGTCCCCACTCACTAAATCTCATCAGTAGCACTCATCTTTGCAAGGCATTTTGGATGACTATTTTAGGCTAGGATATTGTCTTCCCACATGTGCTAAAAGTCTGACTAACCCCTTGCTTAAATAAATAAATGCAGCCGTCTCTAAAAATGACGTGCCTAATAAGGTAATGTTAGCTCAGCACTTTAATATGATCACCAGTGCTTACAGCCTTGACAAAATATAGACTTTGAATAAGAAATGCCTGAATTCTCCCTACTATCCTTCCTTGTTACTCAAATGCGGCCTCAAGCTGTTTCTGGTCTGTGTACTTTCCCTCTGCCAGGACATGACACCCAGGAAATGTACTTCCTGGCACCAAGGGGCAAAGCTAATGAATTTGGAAAACCTGGCTCTTGGTCAGTGACATTCAGGGAAAGA
>NW_006432451.1:3788044-3813069 GCF_000325575.1 Pteropus alecto | reverse complement strand
AAAAGAGGGAAGTTGTGAAAACCTCAACTAAAGGAAACCTCAACTAAAATTGGAGTCAAGAATGCCTATAGAGGGAGCTCACACCTTACCACACATCATCAATTACCTCAAACAAGAAGAGATGTACCTGCATCTCCAACAGGAGGGTGATCCTAGTCTTTACTACCCCAGCAGGAGGAAGGTAGATTGTCTTCTTGTCCAGCAGCAAGTCCAGCCAATGGAAATGCCGCAACTCAGCCAATGAGAAGATGTCATCACCCCGAACTCTCACTTTTCTCCAACGAACTATCATTTTTCTTTTGCTAAATGACTTCTTTGTTCCACCCTTCTTCCTATAAAAAAACTTTCATTTTTCATAACTCCTTAGAGTATCTCTGTTTGCTGGGTGAGAGGCTACCTGATTCATGAATCATTTAATAAACCCAATTAGATCTCATTTACTCAGTTGAATTTTGTTTTTTAGCACAAGCAATGCTTTTAAGGAAGTCTGTTGACACCAAGTTTATAAAGGTGCTGGTGAAGAGGTTTTAGAAGCTTCATAGATGCACAGCCAGGATGTGAGAGAGAAGGTGGTCAAAGGGGGACAAAGGACTTTGCCTGGTCCCAGGCTTCAGCCTCCTGAAGTTAGAGCCTAGCCATGCTTATGAATAGTCTGAGTGACCTTGAGCCATTACCTCTCTGCTTACGCCTCAATGTCCTTATATATGAAAAAGGATTAATTAAAATTTTGACTTTCATGAGGGTGGTTGTGAAGTTGGTGATAAGTGTTAACATATGTACTGTGTTTAGCACAAGTCCTCACACAGACTAGGTGCTTAGAAACTGTAACCTATTATAATCGTCATCAAACAGTAGTTAGGGAACAGACCAAATCAGAAAAGGAGGAATGCTTTTCTCATTATCTACATATTACTCTCATGTTAATATTCTAAAATTCTCACATTTTTAAAGGTACTTTTCTCACCAAAAAGGCTGATAGGTACCTGGTGGGCTAGGACCACGTCCCTGTCCTTTGACTTTGTTTCCACCTCACCCAGGTGGCCCATTACAGGTTCTTCACAAAAGGACATTTAGCCCTGTGTACAGAATGAGCAAGAGCACATGCCTTCTACTTTCCATTACAAGCGACAAAATCCATCACAGACTGGCTTACTGGGTCACCTATTAGATAAGGTCAGAGGCTAAGTGGCCTTCAGGCAAGGCTTGGTACAGGAGCTCAACGATGTCCTCAAGGCCCTAGTTTCTTTCATATCTCTGCTCTGCCTTCTCCTATTGGTCCTACGATGCGCTTCTTTTCCTCAACCAGTCAAGTCTGATCTTCATTCTGCTTATACATAGGGAGGTCACATGCCTCTGCTTCTTGGTGGTAGAACAGGCGAAATGGCCACATTAGGATTCTCGTCTAGTGCTTTCCAAAATGCATTCCAAGGAATACTATATCACGTGCACATTACCATATTAAAGGCACTGACAAATACAGTAGAAAACTTAACCCAGTGTTTCCCAAACTAATTTGAATTTAGAATCTTTTTTCACATAACTCTTATTAACATCACCCAAGATCTCTACTTGCGAAGATGTCTATGATCTAGCCACCAAGTCCATTCTCGAATAGTAGAGGGGAAAGAACTTGTTCGAGACTATTGTGGGTTAATGGCAGAACCATAACTGGAGCCCAGGTCTCCTAACCTTCAGTGCAAGGCTCTCCCACATCTCTTATGTGGAATTTCCTCAGAGAGGTTGGGAAACTGCTAGTCATTTCCACATTCTTCTCTAGCACACTATCTCTCTCACCACCAGGTGACCCCCAACCACAGAGATCTTGTGATCCAGCCCCCAGGACTTGCTTCCTTCTACTGACTTGCTAAGTGGTGATTACACCTAGAGTGGCGAAAACTTGTTTGGGCAACTTTCCCCAAACCTCATCCTTGGAGCAGGTGGGAAAGCATGCTGTGATCTATGTCCATGGTCTCGAAATAGGACAAGTCCTGTAGCCTGGGCCCAGAGCAATGGAAATAAGACATCAGAGCCATGGCAGAGTGAGGAACCTCACTTGGATCGTGGAGGGCTTCTTTCCACTGCTCTCCTGTTTGCCGCAGTTTGATTTCCAAGGCTAATATCATCAGGGCCACTCAATAGTTGCAAAGATGGCTTCTAGAAACTCTAGGGGCTGTGTGTTCCTAAGCTCATGTATGCAGGAAAGATATGTCCTAAGACACAGTCTAATTGGACTGTATTGATACAGGTCAGATAACTAGCCTTGACCTAATCGCCATGCCTGGACACCAGGCATTCAATTGGCTTAGCCCAAGTCATGTGGTCCACCCCAGGGGTAGCGTGTTTCTTCCCACCTCCCAGAAAACCCCCAAAGACAAGAGGGGCTTTTGAGAAGGGGGAAAGGGGAGAGGACAGTTGGGGGAAGAACTGGTGTTCACCATGGCTGCTCAGAGGACACTCTCTAGGGTCTTTCCCCTCTGGGCCTTCTTTCTGGCTGGGAGTAAGGGATGATGAAAGGAGGGTCCGAGAATCTGAGGGAAAAGTCTCTTTAGGCAAGGTGTGTCACCTCTACATTTATGTGAAGGAACACCAGAGCACCTACCCCATCCTTCTCTATCAATCTGCCTCCCACCTGTTCAACCGGGGAGGCTGGACATGAAGGAGGCATGTACTCTACCTCCAATGGCTTTAACTAGGATTCCCGGGCCTGAGGTGGGAGAGGAAGGGCAAGTCTGGAGTGCTCAGAGATAAAGACGCTTGAGGGAGAGACACAGGCATCTGAGGAGGCATACATCACCCAGGTAAGCTCCGTTGGACCTTCTTGGAGCCTAATACCCATGAGGGAGCAGCACGTGGAAAATCATGGAATTTCCCTTCTTAAAACATACAGTGCAGTGACTTGACCTGTGGTCTCAGCATGTCACAAACCCCTGTTTTCATCAGAACTGAACTAAGCCTCTCCTCTCACCCCCTTGCCCCACGAGAGCCACCCAGCACTTTCAAGAGCTTCACTCCCATCTGGGCTCCTGAGCCTCTGTCAGCTAGGCAGCCTCATACTCCACTCTCAACCAGGCTCCCTGAGACTTCTGTGCCTTTGTTGTCAGGTGCTGTCCTTTGTAATGAAATGTCCTTGCACCCACCCTTCCCTCTTTGGTGTCCAGAGCCAACTTTAAGAACTCTGCATTGTCACTGTTGCCTGTCCTCTCTCCTCATCAGAGGAGGCAACTCAAGACCAGGACTTGGCTCTTGTGTCTCAAAATCCCCAACCCTTAACACAGAGCATGGAACACAGTAAATGTTTCAAGATTTGTTTTAAAAAATGACTGAATGCATGCAGTACTGCACAGTGATGATTCACACTACCCAGAAGCCAGCCTAAGTGACCCTGGAGAGCAATGGGATGCGCTGACTCTCTGGCAGCAACGTGGAGCTCCTGCTTTAGTGCTTGCTGCCTATGGAAGTTTCCAGTGAGAGAAAACCTACTGTGGGTGATTTACACGTTTGTGGGTTTTCAATGAACACAAGACCAAGTGCCTAGATTGTCCCTTTGACTAACTTTTCCTGTAGGAGTTTTGCAGGGCCAGTAAATGCACACAGAGAACATAAAGGCAAAGCACAAATTCTGAGTCTCTGCTGGTCTATAAGTGTGTGCATGTGATTGTGTGTGTCTCTGAAAGTGTGTGCATGTGACGGTGTGTGTCTCTGAAAGTGTGTGTGAGTGTGTGTACTTTAATGTGGTCTTACTCCCTCCCCATCCTATCCTGGCCCTCAGGAACGCATCCTAGAATCAAAATAGAGATTAACAGGGATAACGGGGTTGAACATACCCATTTCCCCCCAACACTTCAAAAACTGATATGGAAACATTAAAATCTGGACAAAATCCTGGAACAAGCAAGCTTCAAATTGTTTTGAAAAATAAACATTCCACAAGACTCACACATCCATGCACATAACTCAAACACGGTTTCCTAGAACCTTACCCTTCACTGCTTGCCATATACTCTGATACATTCTACTTGATTTTTTTCTGTTGTTGGTAATGTTGGTCGCAGCCCATGAAGCGGATTTTACTACTCACCAACGGGCCCCCAACTTGCCATTTTAAAATTATCTTAGAGCACATTTCCCCTCACTCTAGAGTTTTGTAAAGGTGAACATGAGAGGCTGACTATCCTGTGTGCTTGGTGGAGAAATGAGGGCAGAAACAACAGAACTACTGCATTTGGAGGATGAGATGATGATGTGGGGCATGAGCGCCAGAGAAGAGACAACCAGCTCTTATAAAACCATTAACAAATGAAGACCCTATTGGCCATAGACTGCCCCCAGAAAAGTGGAGACTGGCTTTAAGCATCCAGCCTGGAGGCCGCAGCTTCGTGGTCATTGAAGTGTACCTTCCCCACTCCCTCCCCTTCCTTCATCCTCTCTTCCTTTCTTACTTCCCTTCTCTCCTCTCTCTCCCTCTCTTCCCTAACTTCCTTTCCTCCTCCAAGGCCATCAGGAATTCAGCAGCTCAGTTACTACCAGGGCCTGATTGAGCTGGCTTCCTGTCTGGATCCTGCCCCACCCTGGCTCACAGCCTAGCTGAGCCCGATCCTTGCTTGAGGCCCTGGGGTGCAGGTCCTTGCAGTTACTGTCAGCTCTGAGAGTCCTTGAAGTGGCTGGTGGCTAGGGGGCTGGGCCAGAAGCCAGTGGGTGAAGAGCCTCAAGGTTTGTCCATTGGCGGCTGGGTAATTAATAATGGGGGTGGTGGTAGAAGGAGATCTGCAGACGTTGGTGTTTAATGCTTTCTAGAGCACAGCCCATCCAAAGCATATAATTTTCATTATATGATATCAACATTTAGTTTCAGCAATGGAAATGTCAACTTTAATTATTTTCAAGGAGTCGGATGGCTCTGGAAATAAATCAATATAAATAATGTTTTCATAAACTCAATCATCTGCTAATAGCATTATATCTATAATTTTAATATTCAAAACAATTTTTCTTTGCATCTTAGCAATTGATTGTTGCCAAGTGCTTACTTTTCTGTTCCCCATTGCTATCAGCTCAGAGCCAGGGGCTGGGGGATGACATATTGACACAGGGGCAACATCCTTGATCTTGAGACCATTCCTAGTTCTATTGCCCAAAGGGTCAGGGTTGGTATAATGTGTCTTCCCCCAGAAAACCGTCCCTATTTAGTTTGCTCACCTTTCTGGCCCATTGTCTCCAAGAAAACTGCTCTGGCCACCACCACTGGCAGGTATGGGTCCCCCCTCTAAACTCATGTGGCATTCACTGGATCCCATCTATGGCTTCCTGGGCAGACAGCGGGGCATGGTGGCACTGCCAGCTTAGGACTTGTTCAGCATGTGCCACCTACCATCTCTGTGGCTCCAGACAGCTGACAGGTGGTAGTGTCAAAGGGTAATCCATCACGGAGGTTCTTATCTGCAGATCACAGATAATGATATCAGTGGATTTGAGCAGAAATAGAATTTATTAAAGAACACTAGGAAGCTTCACCTCTGCAAAGGCCAGAGAATGCAGCTTGGACACAGTTGACCAGGAGCAGTGACATTCCAAGGCAGAGCTGGTCCAGAGGATGCCACTGACACCCTTAAGGTCTTGGCCCCCGCAGTTTGCACAGCAGACAGCCAGATCCGGATGTTGGGGAGCTGTTGGATGCTTTTGGAAGAACAACTGGCTTTGGAAACCGGATGGCCAGGCCACCACTGTAGCCAGAATAGAAGCTTCTCCCATCCCCAGCCACCCACTTGAGGCCCAGGCTGCTGTGTACCACTGGTACAGCTTGGGGCTTGTACTATAGCCAAGTTATGAAGGAGTATTGAAAGTGAATATCTGATAGTTTGCATTTCTGTAAAAAGAGGCAGACTTTCTGTTTAATATTAGGGAGGAAGGGTCCCCCAGGCGGAAGAAGAGGATTCAGATACTGGGCAGCTAAGAGGCCAAATAGCCCCACTGTGGCCACAGGCCTCCTTCTGCCTGATCTCCAAAGCCCCTCCACAGCTGTTTTGATGTCAACATTATCTCAATGAAGAACTACACAAATGCAGCTCCAATGGCCTCCCTCTTCAATCTGATTTCTGCCCCAGGCTTCCAGTTATGTTCTACAGGGAGAATGCACTGAAGGGTCCAACATGAGGCTCTGGTCCCCATGACAGTTTTATTTTTCAGTGTAAGTGAATAATTGTCATTCTTGTTTTTAGAAACTCGTCCCTTATGAGATTACAGCCTATGAACGAGAGCCCCAGGCCTGATCCCTACTGAACCACCGGCCATTTAGTTTCACTTTTTCTAAGGCCGGTGATTTGGTCCCAGTCCCTGGTGATGGGATGGTGGCTGTCTGGACAGCTGCTGGCCCTGCCCATGACCCCTGACCCAGAGCGCCTTTCCATTCTCATGAGCTCAGTGGGGTGCCCTCCTCAGTCACCCTGAATTTGGAAGCAGAAATCAAACTTGTAGCCTTTATAAAGTCACTTTGTAAAGGTTTAAAAAAGAAGCAGCCCATTAATGGATTTATTGGAACATCACCTGCACTTAAAAAATGAAATTATATTCAGTTGGGACTCTGAGAAATTCCAGACCCCATCTATCCTCAGCGCTAATACTCTGATCACTGGGTACCTAGGGGCTCTGCAATCTGGGATGAACAAATGAATGGATGGATGAATGAATAGAGAGCACACCCTGCTAGCCTGACGCAGTCAGAGGAAGGGTGTCAGACAGGGACTGACAGTCTGGGGGAGGGCAGATTAGAGGTAAATGAGTCTTGGTTGTGGAAAATCTTTGAGCATAAGATTATTCCTCCTTTGAGATGGTTGGGGGACGAGTTGGGGTCTAACCAGAGGTAGGGGGATGGGTGAGATGATTTCCAAGGTGCCTTTCTGGAAATTTTCTCTGAAGAAGCCCAAAGAGTCCAGATCAGGGGGAAAAAAAGGAATGGGAGAACAAAAGGTGCTAGGACAGTTATCCTGTATACATCATTCTAAGGGATTTACCCAAGGCGCCAAATTATTTTCTCTTAATGCGTAAAGACAAAGGAGGAAATGCGAAAGCTCTTTCCACACTGTGTTCCTTCTAACGAAGAAAGAGTACAAGTATTTACACTGCAGAGTTGTCTGTTTGATTACTATACCCAGGGCAACCAATTTATATTATTCCTAAACAAGATCTTTGGAGATTAACTCTACATCCCATAGGCCATTAATCTCCCATATCCAGGAGTTGGGCCAGTATGTTTGTTACTGGAGAATGCTATTTCCAACTTTACCTGAGACGTTTCTTCTCAATGGCTGCATGGTTTAAACTTCACCTCCTTTGCCCCTGCCCAGTCCTTCTCCCTTCCCTCTTACCTGTCCAGATTTTTCATTACAAACAGTTACAAATGAGGAGGGTTTGCAGGAGGGAGGCCCCAAATGAAAATTTCTCACCTATGAAAAGGCGATAGAATGGCACCGCAGTGTGCATGTACCGTGCAGCTTCAACAGAGGGAAGGGTTGGGAGAGAGGAAGCAAGTTGGGGGAAACGGATCTAGAACTGAGGCAGAGCTGTGGCCAGCACTGACCAGTTAGCTTTGGGGGGCTCAGGGGGAGCAGTAGGGCCACAAATGTTTCTTTTCTCTAGAGCTGGTTGAGAAGCCATGGGGACGGGAGGAGGAGTGGGAGGAAGCTGGGAAGGTCCGTCTGGGTGGGTGGTACTCATCTGAGATCCTGAAGGCAAGCCTCTGGGCTCCTACCTGGGCCTTTCCCATTGGTGGGCAGAGGGAAACCTGGGGGACCTGTCAGTGGTGGAAATTCTCAACCATCAGGCCTGGCTTCCAGTACCTCTGGGGCAGAGAAGGAAAAGAAGGTATGTGGGAGGGAGAGGGGGTAACTGAGGGCCTGACAGGTGGCCCAGAGCAGCTGGCAGGTGCTCTAAAGAGAGAATGGCTTCATATCCTCCTGCCAGCATGAGTGCTAGTCCCCAGGAGAAGGGCCTGGCTCCAGGAGCTCCGGGGTGAGGGCAATCTCTCTGCAACATGGCCCCAGCTGCACCTGTGGCAGCTCAAAACAAGATTCTGGCAGAGTGTCTGAACCTCCCAGGGTTGCTAGGGCCAGCTGCAAGGTGGCCATGCTGGGCTGGCTAGAGAGTTGTCACTGGGGGCTGTGTGCAAGATGCGGTGGGAGTGCTAGGAGGGCCAGTGGAAATTCTGTGCTGCTGTCTGCCATCCCAGGACCTTGTCAGGCATCGCCCCCTCCCACTTCCACCCCTTGGAGAGCATTTGAAACTATCTGCAGGGGTGGTGAGGTGGGAGGAGGAGAGAGGGGTCCCAAGCCTGGAGCAAGGGCCCATCACCTGTCAACCCCCTCACTCCCTTGTCTGGGGGCACCTCCCCAGAATGCACCTCCCTCCTCCTCCTCCTCCTCCTCGGTGAAGCGCTCCTCCAGCAGCCTGGCAGCATGGCGGCCGTGGAGACACGGGTATGCGAGACGGACGGCTGCAGCAGCCCTCCTCCTCCTCCTCCTCCCCACATCATTTTCTTCACCTCTTCAACCACTCCTCTCATTTTAAAGATTGCAGAAGGGTGCTCCTCTCCTCCACCCCTTCAGCCAAGAGATGCCAAGTTTCTGGAGCCCATGTTCCCCTTCCAAGGAGGGTATGTGGTCCTCCTGTGAACATCCTGGGGCCTCAGCCCAGGATCTGTGCTGATTCAACTCCACCCAGTAGTGGGGCAGACCCCTGAGCTGCATGCTGTGCTGGCAAACCCTGCCCAGCCCAGAGCAGAATGTGGGGCGTTGGGGCTCTCAGAGGGCTCGGCTCTCCTTAGTTATCCTTCAGGGCCGCAGACCACTTTCTGCAGTCTGGGCCTGACCCTGAGATTCCCTTTGGCTCTTCTCTCTGGCCTCTCCTTCCCACCTCCCACCTTCCACCCCACACCAAGTCCTATTTCACATTTTTTCTCCTAAGTCATCTTAGCTGGTCAGGAAAACTATGTATCAAAGTTGCTCTGGCTCTTAGCAATATAAAAATGGGTTTGTTAGAAATGCAGCAGCCATTTGCTCCTCCCTGGAGACCCTTCGTTCTGTCCTGGAAACCACCTTCCCAATAATGAAATGCTTTTCCTCTCCTGACACCTCCTTACTGAAGCCACTGTCTCCATCTCTTTGGTTCTCATGGTATGAGGCCCCTGCATTGCTATTCTGTACTCCCATTGCCTTGGTGACCTCCTATAAGTCACTCCCGCCCCGAGGGCCTGATTCTCCTTATCTGTAAAATGAGGAGGGAGTGGATTTCATCATTTCAGGGATGGCTTCCAGCTAAGAATCTGTTTCTGTGATGAAGTTGGGGATTATGTGGCCCCAGTTTTCTTTGTTGATAAAATGCAGAGAGTAATAAAACCATAAAAACGTGAATTGTTGAGTATGAAGAGTGTTCACTCTGTCTTTTCTGGGATGAACACTGTTATCCACCCTTCAAAGATGGGAGGGGGAACTGCCAATGTGTATGACAGAGCCCAGCCTGAAATTGAGAGTTCCCCATCCCCCCACATCCCTGGTGCCTCCCCTGTCCCACCACTGCAGGGTCGTTGGGAGGAAGAAGTGAGACGTTCTATGTCCAGGTTCCCCGTCCACAGGAAAGGCCCCTGAGGATACGAGGAGATTACTGTCTGCTCAGTTCAATCATTTGCAGGTATGACAGCCAGCCACAGTCCTACCTTCCGAGGCTTAGATTTGGGTCTGTACAGAGTCCTTGTCATGTGACAGGAACAGGGGCCTCCCAGGGACTGCCTGTGTGGAAAAATTAACGACAAAAGGGCTAAGGCACTCACAGGAGAGGGGCAGTGAACCTGCCACGGAGCATAGGGCAACGGGCCCTGCAGGAGAGGCAGGTAGGGATGGGAGGTGAGGAGCCTGAAAGCAAGGCAGCCGCATCTCCACAGCTCAACAGGAGATTTCTTAGAATACTTGTAGAGAGAAAAAAGTCATCAATGAGTTCAGCGGATGATCCCCAGCAGAGGTGGGGATCTGTACCATTTGGGGGCACAGAAGAGAAAGACTAGGGTCCTGCCCTAAGTCTGGGCAGAGGGCAGTTCTAAACTAGTGGAGGGGAGCTTCCACACACACAGGTCACCATGCTTTGTACTATGTGACCCCATTGACAGGGTCAAGGGTAAGGTCGCCCCCCCCCTCAGATAGTGACATATTCTGAGAAGGAAGCAGGTAGACAGGAGCAAAGTCAGAGGAGTAGGCGAGAGCTGGGAACTTGGCAGAGCAATACTTGGAACCACCCCACCCCCTATCCCTGCTGTGTCCCCAGCAAGCCTGTCTCTAGGAGGGTAGCCACCTGTTGACCCCCCAAGAGCACCATCTCCCAGGTAGAGGGCCCCCCCTCTTCTAGTTGCCAGTTTCTACAGGACCACTTGTGTCAGATTCTTAGAACATGAGCAGAAGAACTAGAAAGGCCCTTAGAATGGAGCGAGTGTAGACATTACCTGGAGGACCAAGGATGGAGTCCATGGCTCTGCGCTTGCCATGTTGCGTGGCTCAGAGGCAGGTCAGGGGTTAACTGAAAGTGGAAGTGTGAGCTCACTGGGCTAAAGGCTTATTATTAATAACAATAATTCCATTCATATGTAAACCTCACACTATTAATATACTTTTTGCATCATCTTACCAGGTCTTACATCAACCCAGAGCTGTGGCCAAGATAGGTAATTTATCTCCATTTTACAGTTGAGGAAGTAGGCTTGAATAGGTTAAGGACCTTTCAGACCAGAGGCTCTAATGATGGAATGGCAGGCAGTGGGCTGACAGTTGAAAAACAAGGGAACTATCAGCACCCCCATCAATTCACTTTTCTCAAGACCATCTACAGGTCTGTGATTACCTGCACAACCAGACCAAAAGCATTTCATGGAGATGCTGATCACAGCCCTGGGCTAGGCCACCTCTCCTCTGTACACCATGTCCTTAAGAAACTGCTCTCAGACAGATAAACAACTGGGGGGACGGGGGTCCCCAGAACACTTCTACCTTAGACCACCCAGCGCAGAGGCAGGCGTGGTAGTGCGTGGAGGTTGGCCCTGTCACAGCCATTACAGACGGAGCTCCTTGGCTCGTCCTGACGTTCTTTCATTTTCACTCCGTGTCATCAACTCATTCTCTGCAGAGAATGAAGATAAATCTCTCTGTTCCAGAAAACTACACTTAGTATCTCATTCTTTTTGTGGGGCAGAGAAGTTTTCATCGACAAAACATTCGTGTTGCAGATGGCTTGCCATATGCCACATTCCCTCACGCTATCACCTTATAAGCAGATTCTGTCAGGTTCTAGGAGTAAAAGCTTAATTAACAAGTGGTGTGTACAATTATGTACTTAATTATCTACTGCTTTTATTTCTTTGTTGTTTCTTGTTTTGCAAAAGTTTGATAACAATTAGAGGCGACTGTTCCCTAATGCAATTTCTCTCTACACCTCTTTTTTTTTTTTTTTTTGCCATTCGGAGACTGGTGGTGTGGTGAGAGGCAGGCTTCCTCATTTCTCCCCTAGACCACTGCTTAGGACAGGTGAGCCGAAAACATGGGCCCACCCAGACTCACTGATCTAAATCTCTGGGAGGCGGCCAGGCATGAAAGTTTCCTGCCATGCTGATCTGCAGGCAGGTGGGAACCTGGAGCTAGGCCTCCGTGTGCTTCCCTGTCAGGGCAATCTTCTTCTCATTTGTTCTCCATCTCTTCCTGTTGGACCATCCTGGAGGACAGTGGCGTGGCTGGATTCGGGTGGTAGAGAGGACAGGAGGTGCTGGGGGAGGGATGACAAAGGACAGTCCTGCCTCAGGATACGAATAGGGGCGGCTATAGGGAGCTGAGCATAAAAAGCAAGACAGCCTGGAATGGAAGCACAAAAAAGTAGCAAATTGGAGGGAATTTGCTGGGCTAAAGCCAGACCCATGATTTGGGGCTTAGACAGAAGTGATTGGATTCCCTTGGAAGTATCTCTGTTCATATCTTATGTGATCTGAGGGGCGGGAAGCCCATGTCTCTAGTGCAGACATCTTTTGTAAGCATCAGTTCAGATGTCCTGTTTTAGCAAACTCCCTTAGAGTTCAAAACTCAGTTATCAACACATGGTGACAGAAGTGGCCCCAGAGCTGGCAGTGGAGTCCAGCTTCTCAGAGGGCTCGGAGCTGGCTTTGGGCTCCTCAGCTGGTGGGCTGGGTACCCCAGACCCCTGATTCTTGAGCATTCTCCCCACCAAGTCCACCAACATTAGCTGGGGCTGGGTACAGTCTGGAGAGGCCAGGGGAGGGCGGGTTAAGAAATGGAGAAGATGCAAGGGCAGAAGAATTGCAGAATCAGGAGCTCAGGGCCCCCCTTTCTCCCTTTAACTCTAGGAAGAAACCTGATGGACAGTTCCCTGAAATGAAGACGGATGAGGTCATGCCCAGCACCACAACCAGGAGCTCTTGGCTATGCCACTTCTCTGTTTCTCAGTTTCCTCATCTGCAATGAGCAGCAGGGGTGGGATGAGTTCTTTCGGCTCTGCTAGGTCCACCACATGATTTTGTGTTCTACAGACACCCCCATCTCCTCTCTCTCAGAGAAGAGCCTGCCAGACTCCAGAGGGAAAAGAATGGCAGAGGCTGGGCTGGGCCCCTGACCTCATGGTACACAGAGACCTAGAACAGTTCCTGGTGTGTGATAAGTGCTCAGTAGGCATCTGTTAAATTAGTGCAAATTTAATAAACCTGCCAGTTGCAGCTTTGCCATGCTCGTGGTTCCTACTAAAGACAACTGTCCTGCATTAGAGAGAGAGCCATAGTTATATGTCCCATGCCTGGTTTCAGCTGACCAAGGACAGCCCATTGAGGCAAGTCAATTGGAAATGAAGACTGGGGTGAAGGGATGATACAGGGCAAATGGATTCTGCTCTTCGGAAGGCTGATCTGGGAGGTGCTTAGCATTAGGTAATTAGCAAGGGGAGTTGAAACACGAAGGAATCATTGGAAGAGGTAACAGTGGAGTAATGAAGAGCTGAGACAGTGGAAATGATGAGGGAGCTGGAACTAGATGGAAGCAGCAGTCCTAAGGTGAGAGGAAACATCCACCTGCCCTGGGTAGGGAGGTCTGGCTCAATCACAGAGACACTCTTCTCCAATTCCACTCCAGTTAGTGCCCTTCGTTGCTTCCTATAAACCTGTGTAATCACCCCTACCTACCCTATTCAATCTTCCCCTGCAATTTAAGTTAGCATCAGGAAAAGCCTTGAGAAGAAATCTTGAAGGGATGGAAGCAGGTTGTGTGTAGAGCTTATCACAACCAGGACTCAGAAATCAAAATCTGACCAGCCTCAAAGGCAGAACAATAATTTGGGGACAAGTGAGGGGATTATCCATTTGGGCTATACATCTGGGATTCAAGGAGAAACTCTGAGAATGACTTTCAGGGCCCCAGTAGGAGACTGAAAAGATAATCACCAGGTAAAACTTCCCCACTGCTGGGGTGGTGGTTGGAATGGGTGAGGGAGCTGCCAGAGGAGGTAGGAACACTGAGGTGGGGAGGGGAGACTCAGGTTGCCTTAGGAATGACTGAGAACTCCTTTCCCACGTGCAGGATAACATGACTTCTTGATGCTTTTGCTGAACAGAGGGAGACTTGTTGACTTCCAGAGGAAAAGCTCAACCTCTGACAGGTCTGGGGACTCTGTGTGGGGTCTAGCTGGGGTTTCAGGACTGTGTCCCCTACTGCTCTTAATGTAAGTGATTATGGCATTCTTAGCTATGATGTCATCTGGGGTACTGGAGATCAGAGCAGAGTGGGAGCCCCATTTCTTGCTTACTCTCGTGGTTATTATTTCTATTCCCCCACCCTTTTAAGAGCTTACTCCTTCAGCTTTTCCACCCTGCCCCACCACTCCCATAGGGCATTTGTCTTCTCACATCCAGTTTCTTCCTAGGCCTGCCATCACCACCTCTGGGGTCATTTTCTACCCTGAGCTCACTGAACCCCCAGCCCCCCAGCCCACACTGCCTGGCCCCCAGCCTGTCCCAGGAAAGCTTTGTTGCCAGAGTGATATCAGGGTTCCTAGAGAAGGAAGGAGAAGCTGCAGGGAGAGCAGCCAAGCAGCCATCTGAACATCAAAAAGGCCACTGGTACTCTGTTCCTCTCCCATTCTGGCTGACCTCTACATCCAGGCCACACTTGGGCTGAAGCCCAGATCTAGTAAGCATCTTACGAAGGCCTGCTGGCCTCCCCAGGCAAAATCAATTATTCATATCTGATCATCCCCTATACCAGTTTACAGCCTGGTCACTGTCATACACTGCTCTGCTAAACCTAAGACACATGTCTGTCTCCCTGGCCAGAATGGGCGCTCTCTCTCTCCAACATCCTTTAATGCTCCTTTCCGTACCAGAGCTCTCTGGTGAGGGTTGCTAGACAGACCCCATCTTTGCCAAACCAGACCATGGATCTCACCCTTCCCACCCTTCTGCTTTGTCCAGCTCAAGCATCATCTCCACATGTGCTCTTCCCTGAACCCACCAGCCTCTCCGTATCTATAGAACCCTCCGGTCCCCTAAGAAATTGTATTGCATTCTGTCATTCTTAATTGTTTGCAGGTCTGTCCTCTGCAAAAATCTTAATCCTATTCACTTCTGTGGTCACATCATTCATGTCCAGTAAGGGCTTCCTTGCAGATGATGGGCGTGGTGGGTGTGGTGCGGAGTGTGAGAGGGCCCAGATGGGTTGCTGAGCCAGGCCTGAGAAGGAGAGGCTGGGGAGCAGGGGTCTAGGGCCTGGGTGCCACGATGAGGTCAGTGGGATGAGGCGTCAGATGGCTGGCTTGACTGCCTCCTTATTAATCAGATACACACAGCCCTTGAGTTTTTGAGCAGCTTTACACTAGACCCACTAGGAAGTCCATATGCAAAGAAAATGAGCACCCAGATGTTGGGGTTTCAAAGGTGCCACATGAGATCACATAGCTGGATCAGTTAAACCTGAGGACACTCCACATGGAGAAGGGGTGGGGGGTGCAGTGTGTAAAGACATGCCCAAAGGATGCCAGTGTGTGGAGAGGAGCCCAGCTCATTCTATGAGGCCAGGAGTGGAGGCCATTAGGAGGCAGATGGCAATCAGAAGTGTAGCTGGTGGACCCAGCTCTCAGTTGAGGATGTATGCAGGTGTGGGCGTGGGGCTCTGTGGGAAGAAGAGGTAGTCCAGGTAAACTCAAATTTCTTTCTGATTCTGCCCACATTAGGACTGGGATGGGTTTCCATGGATAATTCTGACTTGAAGATTCTTCATGGAGTTGACCTGACATTTTACGACTGGATTCCCAGTGTTCTGAAAGGCTAGAACATCAGAGTCAGAGACTCTGGGAAAGACCTGAAATGGAGCCCTGGAAGAAACCAAAGCTTGGGTGCAGGAAGTCACTGCAGAGTTGGGACTGAGACTCGGGCCCTGCCTTCTTCCCATCCCACGAAGATGAGAACATACATTTCCTGATATGCAATCTACTAACATCTCGCTGGGTTGTGTGCAGAAATGTGCCGGAATTAAGGTAGCGTCTCATTTACACATAAGGACGAAGGACTATCTCACACCATCCTATACAAGGCCAGCTAAGGCCCCCTTGAGTGGAAAGACTGGGCCACGTGAACTGGTGTCTAGAGCTGAAAAAAGCCGAAAAAAAAAAAAAAGGCAAATGTTTCAAGGGAGCAAGAAAAGACAAAATCAAAGAAGCAGCTCCCTTTTGTTTGCCCCACCCTCAGCCTGAATGTTACCTTTGGTTAAATGCCTGTTTGAAATATGTCCAAAAATGAGAAATTTGTCACAAGGACTCCAAATTCCACCAGATAGAGGATAGAAGGAAAGCCTGGCAGGAGGAAATGGCCATGGAGCTACTTCGTGAATTGTGGAACTGAGCGTTTTGTCTGGACAGCTGAAGGGCCCACTTTATGAAGCTGACCAGATCAGCTGCTAAGGAGAAAACCATGCTCTCAAAATCACACTTGTTTAAATATCTCACAAGTCCTTGGGTGGTAGCAACAAGGAATTCTAGCTTACATTTATTCTTTTGTTATTTTACAGGTTTTAAATCACATTCTCGCGTTATTGTAAGTCTCCCCTGAACCATGGATGACGAACACACAAAAAAAGCCTCACTATGCAGATGATATTGATGCATGTTCAGTTTTAGAGTGGGGTGCAAAGATTCCAGGTTAATCTGTGACCCTTTTTCCTCTCGGGGAAGCCACAGCTGGATGTCAAAGCAGCCTACTTTGCCCACTGTCATCTCTCCAAATAATCACTGCTCTGCTTATCATCAAAATCTCCATCCCAATTCCAGATGGCCCCTCACCCAAGCCCCAGACTTGAGGCCACTGTCCCTGGCACCCCCACCAGAGCCTACCCTGGCACTGGGGGAGTTCCAGTCAACCACACACTCTGGTCCCCAAACTGAGCAGAGAGCATGTTCAGCAGAAGTGCTCCTGGGCTAGCAGAGATCAATATATCAATAGAAACATCAGGCTGAACATAAACAGAGGGAGATTGAGGGGAGCAGGGCAGGGGGCTAACTGGGCTCTGGAAGGAAAAGAGCCAGACGGCCCTGTCTGGGAAACAGCTGAGCTCCATCCCGAAAGCACCTCACCTGCATTGTCAACTCAGGGAGAAAGACTCATTAATTCAGGCCCCACTAATTAGAAACCTGGCATGACTCAGATCCGGCCTAACCTGAGGTTTGCCTCTATTCCAGGTCTGATGAGAAGGGTTCGCAAAGCAATGGCCTGCTAAGCTGGATTCTTGCAGGCATGTCATTTGCGTTTTGACCTGACAGGCACATCATGCATGATTTCTAGCCATTTTCTCCTTGGGGCTGTCTTTGCCTTGTGTCCCTTACCAGACTGTAAGCTCCACGAGGACAGTGACTGGGACTGGGAGCCTCCTGAGCCAAGTGCACTGTGCCTTTCGGCCACACACACCCAGCAAACACCTGAGGAAGTGCCTTAGCTAACTCTGAGCAGCTCAGCCAGGCAGTAGTCAACCAGTGAAGAAACAGATGGTGGAACCCCTGGGATTTGAGCAGAGAATGGAAGGCCCCTAAGGGAGGCCAGCAGTTGACGTCAAGATGAGTGATGGGAAACTAACTCTGGCTTGAAGAAGCCACATTTGATCTCCAAAGGCATTTGTTCTAGAGAAGCATCAAACTGGTACTCACAACCAGCTGGGGAGCATCTGGTGACCCTGAGGGTCCTGTTTGCAGAACTTCAGGGGGATGGAAAGGAACAGGCAACTTGTCAGAATGCCGAATAACCAGAGTGGCAGGAGACTCCAGGAGTTCATTTCTGGACTCTGGGGCACAGAAACCTTTGTGTTTCCCCTTGAAGTGTTTGGAAAAATATGCTCAGACTAAGGAGAGACGTTTTGGGGCTTTCTCACCACATGGCTCCTCAGCTGAGGTGTGGACTACTGGGTTTGGGTAGGTTCTCCCTCATGAAGACTTCGATCATATTTTTAAAAAGGAAGTAGGAGAAAGCTGACAGGCTTGGTGAGCATTCTCAGTGTTTGTTAAACACGGCAGGGCTTTTCCAAAGAGGCCACTGCACTGCTGGTTGTCATCCCTCTGGGAAATTCCCTGGTCCACAAATTCCTTGTGTGAATTACTTTAAAACTTGGTTACTTTATACCTGTTATCTGGCTTATGTCAACCCATTCAAGGAATAGAACTCTGATGGGGGAAGAGCATGCTGTGGAGTGAGAGAGAAAAGAGAAACAATTTTCAGAGATTAGCAGGGAGGTGTTGGGCACACAAGAGCTCAGCAGGAGGGGACTTGAGTGTCTGAAGAGCAAGGGGAGGATGCTGCCTAAGCTCCTGGTGGTGGCGTCCACACCTCTAAAAAGTCACTTTGGAGATTCTGTGCTCTGAGTTGACACAGAATTGTCCTCTTAAGTATCAACTGATCCAAGGGTCCACTGGATGAAATAAAGGAGACAAGCCAAGCAGAAGAACCTGGTGTTCTTGGGACTGATTAGAGAATTACCACTGGAGAGAGGCTTAGGACAGCTGCTGCCGAGCCTTCTAACCAGAGGGTCTTCGGGAGCTCTGGGATGGGCTTCTGGCCAGCTGCTGGGCTGAGCAGTTTCAATGAGAGCCGACAGGCCTCTTGCTGAGGATGACGATGGAAATGGGGGTTTGGAGGTGGGGTGGGGGGACCTTGCAGACATTGGTTCTTGAGAGTAAGTGGAGATCAGGATAGTCTGAGCTTGAGGTAGATGAGCAGGGTGGAAAGTGAGCAGGGTTCTGAGCCAATTGTCTCTTCTCTCCTCTGTGGGATCACGGGAAAAAGGATGTCTGTGGAGGGGCAGGTGGTCTAGGGGAAGATTCTGGATCAGTGAGCCTCCAATCCTCCATTTGAGCCTGATGTAGAGTTGCATGCAAGGGGTGAGAGAGTATGCAGGCCCCTGATTGCCTGGACAGGCAACAGCAACAACGGGCCTGGGGACTGACCAGGCCTCAAGACTGATGGTATGGGGGACGAGCCTGTTGGTGACCTCTTTGCTCGGCCAATGATAGTTACAGTACCTTAAGACTCAAGAGCACTTAAAAATTTACAAGGTCCTGTCATATACATCACCTTATTGGAGATTTCCAAGGGCACTTCAAAATGGGCAAAGAAAGGCAAGAAAGAGGCGAGTTCTCTGAGGGCATGTAACGGATTAGTGGTGGAGTCAGCACTAGATTTCACCTCCAGAGTTCTCGTCTCTGGCCCTTTGCCATCCTGCCAACTCCTTCTACCAAGATGCAAAGGGTCCCCAAGTCACCCCAAGAAGGAGTCACTGATATGTGAGGATATTTAGCACTCTTTCTTCTTCTACTCACTTCCTTCCACATTCAGGCAGCTTCCAAATCCTCCTTAGAAGGATGTGACAGGCACATTCTCACCACCACTCCCCTGCACAGGACAAGAGAATGTTCTCCACCATCTCCACCCAGCAGTAAGGAAGGTAGGAGCTGCCTTAGCCCCTCAAGGTACCTGGCTAGCCCTTATGGAGAGCCCCTCGGAGCACGGCAGGCCATAAAGCTCCACAAACTCAGTGACTCACGGGTGACCTGAATCGATGAGGTCAAGGCAAGACAGAGAGACATGCTGCCCTCAGCACAGCCCATAGGAGCTGGCACTGGGGGGATTTGCTGGCCTCCCTTCAAAGCTGCCCAACTCTACTACCTTGAGGCTCCAGCCTCCAGGGCTTTCTGGGTGGGGAGGAGGCTGGAAGTGGGGAATAACCTTTCCTTATACCTTGAATTTCAAAAGCGAAATCTTCTGTTCCCAGAAAGGATAATGGGGTGAGTTTGAGAAAGACTTTGATCTTGAAATAGATAGTCCTGGGTTCAGGTCTTGGATTTGCCACTGACTAGCTGTGTGACTTTGAGCCAGTCCCTTAATATCTCCACAGAAGGCCCCTCACTGCGTTTCTATAAGGATCAAAGGAGATAATGGGTGGGAAAGTGCTTTGCAATCATTAGGATGTTGTACAGTGGAAGTGGGTTTTATTATAAGGGTTTTGGGGCCCTGCAGCTGGGAAGGCAGATGCCCTTACTAGGGCTGTATGAGGCCTGGACGACAGTACTTGATATGAGGGATAGAGGGCTCTTCAAAATGTGGGAACTGCCAGATGGGGAGGGAGCTGCTCAGCATGGTTAAAGAGACATGGAGCAGAGGCAAATGGACCTTCTTTGGCTTTTCGGCTTCCCCAGATCTTTTTAATGTGCATCATAAATTATCATCCTGTTTTATTCTCATTTTATAGCTTATTCCAGGCCATTTCTGGCGAATTTACTCTCTGTTCTGAGCCAACTATGTTAGAAACAGGTGTTTATCTTTCTCTGTCAACACCTCAGTTTCCTGGCAACTGACCCAGCAACTAACTGGGGGGCTTCTGTGACCACTTATTGGCCAAGAAAGCATCAGAGCTGGGAGCTAAGAGGTGACACCACAGTTGGGACACCTAGTGCCAGCCCTTGAGTAACTTCCATGAGCTGGAGGAAAGTAGCACTGAGTCCATGTGTTTACATAGGCTTGTCGAGCCTGCTTCTGGAGTAGACAATCTCACCTCCTGGGACCTGGGCCTCTATTTCAGGCAGCTGTCAGGGGGTGATGACAAATTCTTCAGTTTAGTTAGCTTTCTCTCAGTGTAGATGGTCCAGCCTTCTTATATTTAGAAGGAGGTATTAGGAAGACCTCTAAAGTCATTTCCATGTCAACATTCTGTGGTCCTACATTGATTATGAAAAGCTGGGAGTGGGAGTTGGGTGGAGATGGGAAGAGTCCTGACTGGGGAATCATGGGCTTGCATTCTAGTCCCAGTTCTACTACTAGTTAGTGGCCCTAGGCAAGTCCCTTCCTCTCTCTGAGTATCAATTTCCTCATTTATAAAGTTAAAGGGACAAAGCATACGGCTTCTGGAGTTCCTTCTAGTGCTGCCATGCTATAACACAGAACCTCCAAGCATTTGTTTGCAAAGACACAGATTCACGTGGCAAATTAATGTACTGTCAAGTGTCATACACAACGGTACTGCTTTTAATGAAATGATGGCTTTTCAAAGGAAGGCAATGGATTACGGAGGATTTGAATGATATTCATGAGCCTTTGATATAACATTTTTACTGAGGTTTTTTTTTTTTTTGTATCTTGATTAAGGGGAAAGCAAAGCAGTGGCAAAGTTGTCTCTCCTGTCATTATTCAAATAGAAGAGGATTTTTGTTCAGTGCAATTCTTATAGTAAACTGTCAATTACCATTCTCCCTGATCAATTTCTATGACATGACCTTGTGGCATCCCATTTTGTGGATAAAGGATATGAGGTGGTAGAGGATAAAGCAGTACATGCCAAGTTTGTGATGAATGGAAGGACACAGATGAGGACCAGCGTCACGGTACTCACAGTGGTGGGGTAACGGGGTCTGGAGGGAGAGAAAGAAGTCTACATTTACCATGCCAAATGTAAGAGGGCTGCAGGCCTTCGAAAATATTCTGAAAAGAATACACTAGGACGTGGGGCCAGGAGAGGAGAGGTTGGGGCCATTCATAGTGGACGGTATCAGGAGGGAAGACACAGGAGAAGGTGTAGAGGATACAGGACCAGATGGGGTAATCCCTCTCTGGGCCTCAGTTTCCTCATCTGTAAAATAAGGGGGTTGTACCAGACAGGCTTTGTACTTCGCCCCGTCATCTAGCTCAGAGTGAAGAGGACGAAGCAGGTAAGGCAGGCCAAGGGTGCATCCAAACAGGCTCTTCCTGGCTCAGCTGCCTCACATATAGCTTAGAGAGAACTCTCAACGATGGAAATTTTAGTACAATTTGCATTCAGCCTTGTTGATATACTGATAAATGTTGAAACAGTGTTATCTCGATTTTACTTATAAAGTTACTCAAAAAATAAAAGTGCCATTTCTAGGATGAGTCAAGGCTAGAGAGAACCCTCCACTCCATACTCTAGGGTTAGGCCAATTAAATGCCAGAGCAGTTCTTTTTAGGGCAATGTTTGAAATCTGTTCAGTAAATTCGTATTCCCATTTCAAGTGTAGGTTACAAAATCATACACCAACATATGACCCCTTACAATTCCATAAGGAAACCTTATGGAATTCCATCCCCCTGAAAAACTACAGTGTGTGTGTGTGTGTGTGTGTGTGTGTGTGTGTATGTGTGTGTGTGTGTGTGTGTTTAACATTAGGGGACATTAGGGAGCAATAAGCTTTCATTTTCTTCTCTTTTTGTTTTTTTATTATTCTTTGAAAGGCTTATATACCAGAAGTTGCAATGGTAGAAAGAAGGAGAGAGGAGGTGCGAGACAGGGAGATGCAGGGAAGAAATCTTACAATTTATCAAGATATGAATACAAGTCACTCTTTTTTTTTAACCCCCAAAAGGAATGTTCTCAATAGCCACCCCGAGACAAGGCTCCGGCTAGAAGAGAGATCTGAACAGTTAACATGAAATCGTGCGCAGGTCGTTCCTACGCTGGTCAAGTCCGGGTTTTGACCCACCCCAGGTATGCCGCTTCTAGACAGGCAGCATGCCTGGCATGGGGTGGAGGCCAGGCGAGAGAGACTGGGGTTATACTTGAGAGGAGGGCCTTGCCTTGGCAGAGCCTTTTGCTCCAGTCAGCCCTAACTCAGGAGATGAGTTTCCTATTGCCATGCCGAAGGCTCAGATGTAAACTTCTGGTAAAACTCTAGTTCTGCTATTGGAACTTCCCCTTTCAGCAGCCTGCCTTGATTTTTAGCCCTTCAGTTTGGCAGAGATAATCTAGTATAATCAAAGATGTTGTACAGAAAATGATACCATCTTTCATTTGTATAGCACTTCAGTCACTCAGTGTATACACATATCTTATTAGACAATGTTAATTATAACTGGAATTGAAAAGCCCACAAGCCAGCAGTCTCCATTTCCTGAGAATTCTGGAAGGAAGCTTCAAGTGCTGTGAGATCAATTCCCTTCGCCAGTAGAGGTTCTCAGAGAATCCCTTTAAAATGACTGGAACAAAGAATAAACTGAGACGTGGAAGAATGAGCTAGCAAATATACTATTTAGGGCAAATTAAATATTTTAAATAAAATTCAACTTAGTGCGTGACCAGAAATAAAAAACCAGACCCAGACCCAGCTCCCGAGGGTCAAACAGTCTAGCTAGGGTGGTCAGACTGTATGAAAATTCAAGGGGCAAGTCAAAGAAAGGAGAGATTAACTGTAGTTCATTATGATCCAGCTTGTCACTTGTCCAGACACACACCTTCTTTCTTTTGTCCCTCCTGACACCCACATCTCTGCAAAATTCTCTGTTCTCAGGTTTCTCTGTTGGGACATGTGGCCTGTGCCCGGTGATATCCCCAGGGACTTTCTGTACTGACTCCAGATCACCCTATTTCTGCTTGTACAGCAAGCCCCAAGGGTTCAGTCGTCCTTGTATTCTTTGAGCGGGATCGGGCTCCATCCTAGACTAGTTGTTGAGAATGACAATCTTCCTGCTCCTCACCTTCCTTGCTGTGTTAAGGGCTTAACTATAAAGAAAGACGTTGACCAAAATAGAAACATTGAGAAATGACAAGATACAGATTCTTCAAAGATTCCATAAGTTCTGGTCCCTAGTTTATAGCTTCTGATACCCTTCTGGGAGCCCCATTGGAATTCTGCTCTCTGCTTTTAAAGCCGAGTGTGTGCTAGCCAAAAAGCAAAGCTGCCCCTATACAAAAGCTTTCATGATCCCGTCCCACTAGGACCTCACCATCCCTCCTCTGCCAAGCCTGGTGATCCAGTGCTGATGCTTGGTTAGTCCTCCCACAAGGCTTCAGCTTCCTTCCTATAGTTACCAAGGTTGCCAAGGGCCTGTCTTCTGGTGATCTGAAATGGGCTCTTCTGAGAAAAGAATCTGGGAATGAATTTTCCCCCTCAAACTCCAGCCTCCCTTCTCTGGCTCCCCACTGCAGCTTGGTACATGTAAACACACACACACACACACACACACACACACACACACACACACACACACACACAGTTGGTTGAGGTTAAAGCACAGGACAGCACAGAGAGGAGTCCCTTCTACACACACACTCTCTGTCACCACCACTTCCACCAGAGACAGCTCCACTTCCTTCTAGTCTGATCCTTCCCTTTTTCCTGTGGGTCTCTGCCCCTCTGGCTTCCAACCTGGGCCACCTTATTAATCTAATTGTCACATGCCTAGGGAAGAGTTCTCCACCTTTTCTTTACATCTTTCAGACTAGCACAACACACCTGCATTTTAAAGCTAAGTCCCTCTACTTAAAGTCCAAGTTCTAATTAAAAGCAGATTTCTCCTCCTTTCTTCCCTCTTTCAGGGTATATTCCCTTGCAACTTCCCATGATTTTCTGTGAGAATAATAATTGTCACAGATGCATTTGGTGAGAGGGCGGAGAGGAGGTTACTGCAGGTAGATGGATTGCGGTCATCAATGAAACGTGGTTGTAAGCTATTTTAATGGATTTATAACACAAATGGTATAATTTCAGAGCTACCTTTTTTAATGCCTCAAAAAATAGCCAAATTACCTTTTTAAAAAGGTCTTCATTTATTTAGAAAGAATGATTGGGGGTGGGGAGAGGTGAGAGTGGGGCAGAGATTGGTTGCAACCACTTTCAGCTTATTAAATTTCACTTTCTCCGGGTTCCTATTAGAACCTGTTAGGCTGAAAGGAAATTACTTTTCACCTCCTCTCTTTTCACCTCACTGCTCTATCTCCTCTAGAATTGGGACCTAAGTGGAGAAGGGCGATATGGGAGGGAGGGGCTCCAAGGGGTGGAGGGACAGCTCATTATCCATGACTGTCTGACATAGACTATGGAGAGAAATGCAGCCTGCCCGTGCCTTGGGGGAGGAAGATCCTGGCGGAAAAACTCTAGAGGTCGCAATTTTTCTTGGGGAAGCAGAGAAGGTCCTTTGACTTCAACGTGGATGGGGAGGAACGGGAGGATTCGGGGAAGAGTGGGACTTGAAGGCACCCAAAACTTCTGTCCCGTCCTCCTCAAGCCCAAAGAATATAAGGTAACGCCTGCAGGCTCCCCCAAAAGGCGTTTCTGACTCCGGGAACAATTTGGTGGATCAAGATGCCTGAATTAGTTGGGACTTTCCACAGTAACTCTCAATCATTTCTATTCGGCTCAATCTGAAACCCTTTAGAAAGTGCGTGAATGCGCAGTTCTCCAAAGCCAGGGAAGACCACTCAGCCTGACAGTGGGACAGGATATTTGAAATCAGGAATGTGTCGGGAAATCCTCCAAGCTGTGCCTCAACCCCGGCCCAGAAATCCAGAGAGGCGGACTTTCGCATATACCCAACCCCGGGACTCTCAGAGCTAAGGATCCGTTGGGTGTGGCCTCGGGGCGTGGCCAGGGGCGGGACCGGGCTCTGGTGGCTGAACCCCTCCCCCGAGGAGCCCTGGGCTGCGCCGGCGGTTGGTGGTGGGCGAGGGGCGGGGCGCTGGGGGCAG
>NW_006432451.1:3785165-3787917 GCF_000325575.1 Pteropus alecto | reverse complement strand
CACCACCACCACGACCACCACACCCCACCCCGCCCACCCCACGCGCGGAAGCTGGCGGGTAACTGCCGCTCCCAACCGCTAGCTTCGTTGTGCCGCGCGGCAGAACCGCTCCGGACTCCTTAAAGGCGAAAAGGGGCCTTGACTGCCAGAAGGGTCCGAGGATGGGAGCGAGGGAGGAAGCAGGGTGGAGGGGCGCCTTCTTGGAAGCTGGGGAGCCGGAGAAGAGGCCCCCACTCTCCTCATTTCGCGGCCCTCCGTGGCCCCAGACGGGGAGGAAGTGGGCTGTGCCCTGGGCGGGTCGTGGGTCAGGTGGCAGGCCGCCTCTCACGCTGCCAGCCACTGCGTCTTCGGTCCCGCTGCTACTAGGAGTCTCTGTTCTTGGTCACTGCCCAGTCACGAAGCAGGCGAAGGGCAGACACTGGAATAAAAAGACAGGGCTTGCGGGCATCTGAGTATAGGGGAGGCATTTCAGGGGCATCAGGTTAGATGGAGTATGTTGGGGTGGAGGCTGCTCTGCCCAGGGATACAAGATTTGGGTCACAGAGTTGCACTTACGTAGCTGAGCCCCAAACTTGGTTCCTGTGAAGTGAGCTTACTAGGACTGCCTCCTCGGCGGCAACCGTGGGCATCTTGAAGAAATGCTGGCATAGAGGGTCGAGGCAAAAAGGAGTATGTGTGACACAGGGAATGGGCTAAAGAATGCTCTTACAGAGCAGAAGGCAGTGGTAGCTCACAGCAGAGGCCCAGGGAGTGGGAAATGTGGAAAACTAACAGACTTCAATCAGCTAACAACACTGACAAATGCCGGGGGTGGGCAGGTGCCAGCCAGGGTTATTAAATAAGGATTGGTGGGGTGTCATAGTGTGAAAAATAGGGGAGGGATACTTGAAGGGGAAGAGGGTGGGGTGGTGCTTCTGTCACCCAGCACCAGCCATCTCATCAGCTTTTTGCTATCAGTCCTCAGCTACCTTTGGGAGACATTTCCTGACGGTGGAATCTGTCAGTGGAATGAGGAGGAAGAAGAGAGGAAGTTGGGGCCCTTAACTGGCTCTCTACTAAGACACTCAGAAATATCTTCCACAGATTAATCCAGAGGACAGGAAAATCTTTTGAGTCTCACCCTGAGTTCCAAAGTTCTGTGTATCCAGGCCTGAATCCAGCAGGCATGACCGTTCATGCCTTAGGTTTTCCATCGGGAGCATCTGGAAAAAAGCTCTTTCCATCCCAATATCTCTCCTCTGGCTAGAACCCAGAAGTGATACTCTCATGACAGCCTTTTCAGGGAGAAAGAAAGTGGGCGATGGCCTCAGAGCAGGCTTCCAGGATCCTCTAGTGTCCTGGGAGGACTACAAGGCATCAGGCCAAGTTTCAGGTTAGCTGTGGTTCAAGACTTAGCCTGTGTGACAAAAGTGGATATGTGCAAGGTCACTGAGGTGGCACTGTCCCCTTAAATTCATCTGATTTTCCAACCTGAGGCAGACTTCTCTTACAGGCAAGGAGTGCCTCATTTACCTCTGGACCCTTGAAGACCTGGCATTGAACTGGCACATGGTTGGCACTGGCAAGGCACATACTTAGTGGATCTTGAAGGCCCAAGCCACAGGCACATTTATAAGATCCATATCAGCAGCGGGGTGGGAAGGAGTTGGGGAACTGATTGAAAATCATGGAAAGTACCTGAGGTAGATCAATTTGAGCTTTAACTACTGGAGAATGGAGCATGAGCAGGCCCCATTTTCTCATACTCATAGATAAGTTGGGTGTGCCTTCTAGCTACGTAAAAGCCAGTAGGAAATTCCCTTCCCGCTGAACCATGAAGGATTTCCGGGTGGACACTGGGTTGTCTTATGGACCATGGCAATAAATCCGCTCCCCCCCCCCCAACCCCCGCCCAGTACCTTCCTAATCCCTAAATAAATATATGGAGACTACATATTCTTGCCCACCTGGTCAGCCTGGGCTAACTTCCTGAAGAAAAGGGTCAAAGAAAACCTGGTCCTGCCTACCTGGGCCAAAGAGATTAGAGCTGAAAGGGAACCGTCTTTAAAGTGGGTGACAGTGGTTCTGACAGCACACAGAATCTTAGAGTTGGCCACGAAGTGAAGGCCTTGCACCCTGGCTGGCTACTTGAGCCTCCAACTTCGGCGTCCACCCATTGGTGCTCTCTGAAGTGGCCCCTCCCCAGGGGTGGGGGGCTACGGTTAGCCTGCCAGGCCACACCCTCCCTGGATGCTGGGCTATTATTCTCTGATTGGCCTTGTTTTCACTGTAGCCCAGGAAACAGAGCCCCCACAAGAACGTCCCTGAAAGGACCTGAGACAGCATGCTGCTCCAGGATCACAGGGACTCACTCATGTGTGCTATGAGGGGCTTTAAAGGCTACTGAGTGGAAAATTCTCAGATGTGGGTCAGGACCGCAGGCACTGGTGAGGTCATAAGCCACACATAAAGATTGTGTTAATATGAGTGCTTTCCAGATCCTCTTCCAAGGCAAACTCCCTTGCCTTCTCCACAAAGTTCACTGTGGAGACACGAGGACTCAGGTGGCTTACCAAGCTTAGAGTAGCCTCAGCTGAGGGAACTAGGCCCAGGCCCCTACTGGGACATTGGCTTCCTGCTTTGCCCAGACAAAAGCCCTCAAAAAGCGAGCTCTCTCACAAGACAAGTAGATAAGAACAATGGATTAGGCCTTCAGAAAACTTGAGAACTATCAGAGAATTCTGGACAATGGTCCCTGCTGGGATTTGGGGCG
>NW_006432451.1:3701696-3785121 GCF_000325575.1 Pteropus alecto | reverse complement strand
GAAGGGGGAGGGGTGTGGGCTGGGAACAGGAGCTCATCTCACAGGGACCTCTGCAAGTGGTGAGCAATGACTGTCAAATACTGGGCAAGGCTAAGGGATCCTGTTAAGCTTGAGATCAGGGTTTCTTTTAGACTTTAGCCAGAGGCAGATAACCCAGCCTGGGCCCCTGGCAACTCTGCCTGGGAGGAAGGGAGGAAGTTTGTTTCTCTCCTTGACTCTAGGATCCTGAGAGGCAAAATAAAGTATGGGACAGCTCCTTACCTGTGCATTGGGTGGGTAGGAACTTGGGTGTCAGCTACTTGAAGTGAATTATTCCTGTTTGGGTGGTTTTTGTATGTCCTCTGCACCCAAGACACCTGTCCTTGCACAGAGCCCTCCTTGGCCCCAACCAACGGATGGCAAACTCACACTTCCAATTATTGCAACTTTCGTCCTCTGGATACATGTGTAATATTTATGATGGGCCCACAGATAAACTTCAGCTACAAATACAAGATAGTGAGAAATTTATCTACAAAGTGGTTCTGGGACAGTGATACCTTGGGGGCAGAGGAAAAAGCAACTTTCTCTCAGACCCCTCCCCCACACCAGGCCTCCCATGTAAAGGTGTACTTGTAGGAGGAGATATTGTCACCCTGAGACCATAGAACCTTAGAACCATCAGAGAATCTCTGGACCGTGGCTCTAGGGGGGGTCAGTGTCGAGGAGATGGACTTAGTAATGGGGCAGTGGAGCTTACCTGGCCATGATTTGCCCCTGAACCCCCATGTCTGCTCTTCAGACCATCTCTCTGTGATGGCAGACCTCCTGAGCCCAGAGAGCAGCTACTGGCAGATGAAATGGGGCTGTGGTGGGCATGGGAATCCCTGTGGACTTCCCAAACACTTTCTAGGGGTGGTTCCAGAACCCACAGTGACTTTGAGCCAGGGGCTGGCAGGGGTCAGGGAAGATGAGGTCTCTGGGCACAGAGCTTGCTTTTCCGTTTGTCACCCTGATTGGGCAGAAAAGCACAAGGTGCAAGCTTAGCCACCTACTAGACTGTAAATTCTCTTGGAGAGCAGAGTGTTTGCCTATTTGGATCATTTATTCCCTCCACCCCCACCCTCAAATGTTTTAAGCTGCCCAGCACTTAGTAGGCCTGCCGGTGAGTTTGCTGTAGATTCAGGTCTGGAGCAGCAAATGCTCCACAGCTCCCCCTGGCTGATGAAGTGAGAAGAGCCACAGGGGAGAATCACAAATTAGGGTCTTTAAGTCCTGCAGCCCTTGTTTGTTTAGAATTTCAGGCTGATTTCATCATAGGTATATTTTAATGGCATGACCTGGGAAAACGTGGCTCGAAGCCTGGTGTGTCATGCCCTGATCTCACTGAGTGACCATTTGGAACAACCCGAAGACTGATGTGTGTCTTTTCTGGTTGGAGAGGGAAGGATGGATAACACTTCTTTCTCCAGATCAAATTAGAATCCCAATAGGAGGAGACACATTGGCCAGGATTGGTGGTGGCGGGTGGAGAGCAGAAGAGCAGGCAGCAGGCTTGCGGCGAGCTGGAAATAACTCGTGACACAGGCTTGTAGTTGCACGGGCTTCCAGTGGCAGAGAAATCTCCAATTTGGCTTGTAGTAAATACATAAACCTGTTAAATTGATTAGCAAAGGATCTCCACTCAATGCTCTTTAAACTCTTAACATATGTACCCAATAAATAATTCACATAGTAGATGTTAATTAGAAGACTTGGGAGGAGGAGATAGCAGCTTAAAAAGTGCACTGAGGTGTTTCTTTGCCAAATGCAAAAGCTAAAACCCCTACTCAAATGTAGAGAAGTTACTGTGAAAATAGTGCCTCCCTCCTTCTGTCCCTTAGTCACAGGCTGCACACATCACCTTGCCCCTGTCCCCAGCAGGCAGGTAGTGTGACAGCTACCTCCCATCTGAAGCCCAGCAATACCCCTGAAGACAGCTGCTCAAGCACAGCTGGCCATGGCTCGCAGCCACTATAGGGGTGTCCATGGATTCCTAGAACTACAAGCAGTGGAAGGTAGCCCCTCTCCACCCACTCTCCCCTGCCAGCAGGCAGGTGACTGTTTTGCTCAGGCATCCACTGGGAATGGGAAGACATTTCCCAAGGGCAGTCTGGAAGTGCTGCTGGAGTCCTCCCTACCTGGGCCCTCAGGGAGAGGGCAGAAGTCAGGGGTCAGTGATGGGAAAATCTCAGACCAACCTAGAGAAGATATCCCTCTCCCCAGTTGGTTTTTGGGGGGTTCCAAGCCCCTTGCCTCCTTTTCTCAGCAGTTTCCTTTGGAGTTTCGGCTTCTTTAGCAGATCATCATTGCTTTCAACTTTGGAAGGAGCAGGGCTTCTGGGGGCCCCACCAAGAGGCCTTGTAGCTACATTCCTGGACAGAGTGGGTGGCTAACTTCTCTAGGTAGGATAGCCCAGTTCATTTCCATGGAGTAGGAGGGGAGCTGCCCCCACGAGGCCTGGTCAGGGGCCAAGAGAAGCACATTCATCTTCTCCGAGTGAATAATTTGCAGCTCACTGAGACCAACTGGGAATTGAGAAATGCACAGGAAAAGTACTTTATACCCTCTGTTATAAAAGTACTTTATACCCTACTCTCCATCAAATATTGGAAGAGTTTCTTAAGGACTGGAGTAGAGAAGCTGCTGGGGGTGGCCTGGGCCCTGCGCCCATCAGCTGGTGCTACCCTTGTAGGGCTGTGCCTTCCTCCATGCGGAAGAGGGTGCTCAGGGTTCTGTCTGTGAACTGAGGTCACTGAGTGCTCTCTCCACTGGCGCTTTAGCCCATTTAGCCAGCACCTAGCCTGGGCCAGGAAGCAGCAACACTTGGCTGGAGGCCCAAACAGCAGGTGAGAAAGCTCTGGTGGGAGTCTTGTGGCTGTCCAGGTGAAAGGAGTCCAGAACCCACCCACACCTTTTTCTCCATGAATTTAACTGAGTGTTTAATTCCTGAAAGCTTTGATCTCCTACAGGGCTTGGTTCTATTCTTTGTTTCAGTGCTGTTATTGCAATAACCATTTTCCTTCTGATCAGAGATCTTTGAAATGGAATGGAACTACATGGAGATCTCTTGGGTTGAGGAGAAAGAGAGCTGCTGGGCTCTTATTCACACTTTAAGAACCAAAATCCAGGAAGAAGGGTTGGTCTTCCAGATAAATTCTTCCCTCCTGGGGATCCGCCACTTTACTACAAGTTCAAAGTTAGAGACCCAGCCTAGGCAGGTGCCTTAGACTCCTGAGGCAAGGCCTAGTGGTTGGCAATCAGTATGGACAGCACAAGGGTGAACTCCAGTAAGGTCACAGTGGGTTTACTAATGTTTGTGGGCTACTGTGGAATGGGGGTGGCAACCGGTTGGCCTATTTCTTGGAGTACATTTAAGTTCTCACACCATGGGCCTCAGGCTTCAGACTGGGGAGTTGGATAGCCAGAGAAGTAGCCTGGTCTTGCCATTTTCTTGTGTTAGTTAAGAGGGTTTGGGGCATCAATTACAGGTATGACCAGTGCTGTGAAGTGGAGAAGGGCCATTACCATATTTCAAACTTCAGCGGGGTGGGGGGCAGGGGGGCATGTATAAATCTCCTTGGAGGGAGAGGCAGGGAGGCAAGGAAGGAGTCCCTTGGCTGGAGGTCAGTGTGGCCTCTGAGCATATAGTGTGTGATTCTTGGCTGAAAGGACGAGGAGTGCCCGGAGTGGGGCTCCAGACCTATGTCACCTGTTCTGTCATTTAGGGTGGTGCCCGTGGAAGCCTCTGAGTAGCCAGATAGAGCAGCCAGTGGTCAGACCACCATTTGGTGAGATTTAAGTTAGATGGATGATGGGCTTTGTTTTATCCACAGGATCAACATTTCTTAGCTTCTATTGAGAGGTGCCCAGATTCCAAGAGCAGAAAATACCAGTGAATAGAAAAATAGAAACCCTCCCCATGCATTTAATGAGAAAGCATTGCCTGGCACAGATCCCCAGAGGTAGGCTTGGCAGAACAGAAGAGTAGATTGATTGGTCAAAAGTCAACCCTCCTCCAGTCACCCCTCTACTCCACTGACCCCAATGCTTTCTCTCTCCAATGACTTGTAGGAAGCTTTTGAGTGTTCAGCCAAGGGAAAGGGGTGCATCTGCAAAGGCAGAGTATAGGGATGTAATTTGATAATCAATGAAAGGCAGAGTGAAGGCCTCTGCTTCCTGCTTCTCCCCCATCGGTGTACCCTAAATCTGAGGTCCTGCGGTCTGAGAGGGACAAAGTGTGAAGCATAAGTGTTTTTCTGTTATTTCCTGTGGCTAGAAATACAGGCATGGTCCAGAGCAGGAATCTCACTAAAACACATCTTATTTACCCCACTGACTACCTCTCTATCCCAAGGCTTCCCAAGCCCTTAGTTAAATATCAAACTGTGTCTTCTCTTATTGAGGTGCCCGTAATGTGCCTCACAACCCACTTGACAGGGCTTCTGTTCCAATGTGGAGAGCTCTTCCCCGAGCCTGCCTCATCATTCAGATCTCGGTTCCGATGTCATTTCCTCGGGAGCACTTTTCCGGGCCCTTGGCCCCAGCAGCTATCAGGGACATCTCCAGGAGCCACTCCCTTGTGGCATTTAGCACAGTTTGAAACCATACATTTATTTGTGTGATTATTTGATTAATGTCTCTCTCCCCTCCAAGACTGAATTTAACCTGGTTCAGCTCACCATGGTCCCCAGCTTCTCTTGCAACACCCCGGCACCTAATAGGTACTCAATAAATATTTGTAGAATGCATGAATGAAAGGGGCGATATGAGTTCTCCTTTTCCTCACACTCACCTGTGCAACCCTCATTCATTGGGCAGTTCACTTGAATTGCTTGGATGCCTGGCTCCAGGAAGCTCAGGTAAAGAAGTGCTTCTGAAGCTGCAGGAGGGGACTTAAAGACCCATCTGAGGCCCATTAGCATAAAGATGATAAAGGAAGCCACCCAAAAAGCAAGTGGAGAAACTCAGGAAACAACATACAAGGAAGGGGTCAGCGAGTAGAGGAGGATGGGCCAGTGCAGAGGGGTGGAGGAAATTTTGAGAAGGGGTAAGAAGTAATGCAACAGCAGAGTTTGAAGGTGAAGTGGTGGGTGGGGCTGTGGCTTCACAAGTCCTGGGGGATGGTTACCAGGAATCTGCCCAGGCATGGACAGAAGAACCCTCACGTGGTGTGCATGGGCAGGGGAGCTGGGACAGCCTTTTTGGAAGGCCATTTTAAACACAGAAAGCAGTTCCACTTTGGGGACTCTCCAATAGAAATACTTGCATAACTTTGTGAGGATATGCATGCAAGAATAATTGTGGCAGCGTTGCAATGTTAAAAAATTGAAAACAACCTGAGTGGTTAGTTGGGGAGTGGCTAAATCCCTGGCACATTTATTTGTACAATGGGAAACAATGCAGCCTCACTAAGAGTGTGATGGGGACATGTGCACCGATGTAGAAATATGTTGATGCATTATTTGAAAAAAAGCAAGCTACAGAACAATGTGTACTAGGATCCGATGTATGTTTTTAAAAACAAACTTCTACTTGTGTACATAAAAGTGCATATGTTTGTGCGTAGAAAAAAGCCTGGAAGGATACGTACATACTCCGCCTTTACCACTATTCGTTCTGGAGAATAGGATTCAGGGTAGAGTAAGGGGATTCACACGATTTGGCTCTCTGTGTGGTATGGTTTGAATAAGCATGTGTTCTGTGATAAAAAGGAAAAGGTTCTAAGATGCGAAATGAAGAGGGAATCTTGCCCTCTGGGAGCTCAAACTCATTAGACTGGGAGGCGAGCTGAGAGACCAACTGCACTGGGCGAAGTGGAAAGGAGGAATGGGCAAGCCATCTACAGACTGTGAAGATCTTTCCAGAAGTTTTCTGGTGAATGGCATTTTTGGAAGAGGGTGATAGCTTAAGGAAGAGGTGAGGTGGAGGGACGGTTTTTACCTAGTGGGAGGTGTTGGCACATTAGTAGGCTGGGGGGAAGGAGACGAGATTAGATTTCACAGGATAGTTGGGGGAGGGTTGTTTGGTTGGAGGGCCAGCCTGGGGTGTGCAGAAAGGCTGGCAGTACCCAAAGCCCAAGTGGAGGAATTATCCCAAAAAAAGGGTGAGAAGCATGTTGCAGGTGGGGCTGTGGGGAAAGGCATGGATAGAGGCAGGTAACATGAGACAGGAGGGCCGAGGAAAGAGTTCAGAGTTGATGGCCTGGGTTTTTATCAGTGAACTAAGAGTGGATATGTCACCACATGAGCAGGCTAGGAATGGGGACAATGGTTTGAAGACAAAGGTAAACTCTAGGAATAGAATAAAAGGGTTAGTGAACTGACCACCAGCTGAATTCTTAATCATCCTTTTGTAATGGAACAACCCAGGGGTTCTGCATTTTTCTCATAGCAGAGCTCAAGTGCAAGACTAGAAAAAAATGAAAGGTCATGTTTGTTCCAAGGCTGAGGGACCGGCAAGGCAAGCCCAAACTTAGAAGGAGGGCAATAGAGGTTCTTAAATTGGTTGACCATCAGGTAGGGAAACAATGTGATATGGAACTGGAGATCTGCAAGTTGGGATGAGCAGCCATGGAAGCATTTTGAGAGAAGGGAATTGTAGAGAGTGAAGATAAGGCCCCTTAGGTGATGTTGGGTTTCAAGCTTTGGCTAGGGGGATGACTTACAGGAGAGTAGTGGGGACAAGGTTCCTTGGGAGTTGCTTAAATTGTCCTAGTGGGGGCAGTGTTGGGGCAAAGATAAAACCCATGATTCTGAGGCCAGAGGTCTCAATTCATTCATTCAACAAATATTTATTGAGCACCTACTATGTGCCAGGCACAATTCTTAGCCCTCATGGGGAGGTGAATGTGGGAGTCCACTGAGTTGTTGATAGATGAAGATGGGAAGAAGAGAATCATACAGCATGGGGTATGGGGCTCTAACAGGAAGAGGAAGCATCACTGAGGAAGGAGTTAGAATGATCAGGAAGATGAGGCAAGAAGCTAAGAGGGTGCTGGCCAGCTTGGGATGGACAGGAAGAAGAACATCCTCTCTCTTTTAGAAGAGTTGGAAGAGGAGCACCATCAGGGAAAGGCAGGCTTCGGATGAGGTGAAGGTGGGAAGCAAGTGTTTTTTGTGGCTTCCTCCTTGCAACCAGGCCTGCTTTCCCCCACACCTCAGACCTCACAAAATTGTACAGGACTGACAGAAAGGGAGAGGCAAGTCTCTCCTCAGACACCACAAGGCTCCATCCTAGAACTGTGACACTCCTCTGTGACTTGAGCTCTGGATTCTGGCCCTCACCCATTGTGTGGAAGTGGAGAGAAACAAGAAGGCCCGGAGAGGGACCGTAAGACCAAATATAGTGGTAGGAGAGAGAAGCATCCAGGAAGAGAGAGATGCAGATGAAAACAGAGGAGGAGAAGCCAGAAGGTATTCCTGAAGGGTGGAGATGCACACAGAGGAGGCAGGACTGGAAGCTGTCACACACGGAGGGAAATAGGGCCAGGTACATCTGGTTCTGCCATGTGTTAGGGGTTCCCGGTAGCCTGCAAAGTTCCCTCTAATGGCTTCTGCCAGTCCTTCAGGCCACGTTGAAGCCATGGGGAGGAAGAAATCTGGAGACAGTGACAGGGCCTGTGGTGCAGAAGAGCAAGGTGGATGGCGATGACCCGATGACCTGGGTTCACTCCTGGGGATCCCAGGGAGGATGGCTCTCTTTCTACCTGAATACCCTGGCCCTCGCCCATTATGCTATCTTCCCAACTGAGCTCCACTTCCTAGGGTCACCTGCTTTCACTCTGTCCTATTCCCCATATTGCTGACCCTGTCATTTGACTTGAGCATCCTGGTCTTCATTCCCCCTCCCTTGGGGAGTGGGCGTGGGGGTCTCCCCATGCATTCATGAGCTGCCCATCGGCAGGGCACTAACAATCAAGTTGTGCTCTTTTAGATTCCAGACAAAGCTTCCAGGCAGGATGATCTGGGGCCTTCAGCTTCCCCTGAGGGCCAAGAAGGCTCTGCTCTAGGAGAAGCCTCTCTGAGTCTAGAATGCTCTTTCTAGAAGAGCTGAAGGCAGAGCCTTTGGAGGGAGGGAAGGGAGCCGAATTCTTGTGGACATCTTTTCCTCGTTTGCCCTCAAAGTCTCTGGGATGCCAGTGAGGCCTGGGATCTCATCAGCCCTACCAGCTGGTGGTCAGGTCGCTCTCACTTCTCTTGGCCCCTTTCTCAGCAATTGCTGCTTCTGGAGAAAGAAAAGGCAACTGAAGTGTCCCGGAAGGGAAGAGCAGGCAGCAGGAAGTGAGAAGCAGGAACCCAAGATCCCTGGTAAGGGACACCATTGGCCTCGGTTAAAGAGGGTTGAGAAAGGAACCAGAGTGCTTGGAAGGAAAATCCAGCCTTCTGGTCTGTAGGTCGCCACCTGTGAGTAGCAGCAGATAATTCTAGAGGAGAATAACGGAAGAGGCAAAAAGCTTGAAACTGCTCAGAAGAGGGCCTGAAGTAGAAGAGCGGAAAACATAAAGTGCTGGAAACAGATCTGCTTCTGCGGTTGGTGGGTGGGATATGGACATGTGCTCACCTCAACCTGCAGTGAAATCTTGCCAGGGGGTCCTTTTGGGGAGGAAAAAGGGGCAGTGTGTAAAGCAGGCACTCTCACGTGTCCTCCTCCTCTTCACTGTCCTCCGTGTGCACGCCAGTGGTCTCTATGCTGTCATAGGTCTCAGAGTGGCCTCCCAAGCAGCTCTAGTGGTTCCTCTCTGGCCTCGAGCCTGGGGAGGGATGGGCTCCCTCACTGCTGCTTCTCCTGACCACTCCCACGCAATCCCCTACTCCCAAGCTTTGGCTCAGCTCTGACTGAGCTCTGCCTTCTTCTGAGACCACTGTGGTTTCTTACAGACCAAACTTCTTCACCTGCCTTTTGTTCATCATACCCTGGGCGAGCTCGCAGATGACAATGCCACAGTGGCCTAGAATGTAAGATATGCTACGCCTGGGCTGTCTGCTAAGGGCAGAGTCACTGAAGACTGACTGTAGCTAGGGCAGGACATGACCCCCCCCGGTGCTGAGCCTGCTGTGAAGGCTCCCAGCACTCCCTCATAACTTTTTTGGGACTCTCTCATGCTCTCAATATATCTTAACCCTATTTTAAGTTTATTTTCAGCTTAAAAACCTCTCCTGAGAGAAACTTATCTGCATTGCTAATGGGTCCTTACAGCTCAGAGGGTCTTCTAGTCCTGATATTATAGGATTTCATGATCTCTGCTGACATATCCTTAAAGACTAGACAGCCCAGCTCAGCCCCCTTCTTTCTAGAACCCCTTGAGCTTCCTGACACCTTTTTCTGGACCAGAAAAAGCCTCATAACATCTGGCTGAGGTAGAGTGAACCAAACCTCAAGTCGGTCTCAGGTGCAGAAGTTCCTGCTTTTTGTCAGAGTCAGATAAGTTCTATTTTGCTTTCCGCTGGTGATCCTACACCGTCACTGGCCTCATGTGCTTGGTGACTTTCAGATCCCTGTCCTTATGTCCAGGCCATACTGGAGGCCATGCTTCTGTCACACACACTAGATTACATTTGTTCACCCTGAAGTTTAAGTCTGCCACTGACTTCCCTACTCTCCAGTTTGTGGCTTCCCACAGGCCACTCCCCATCTCACCACCACCAGTGGTTGGGAATTTAACTACTCGCATTGGGTGTCATTATGGTTTTTTGTGCACCTCATTTCCCCATTTAATAAGACAGCTCCCAGCATGGCTCCGCAGACCACCCTACTGCTCACAGTTCTCCCTTCAGAAATACATCGTTCGGTTCTGCTTTTAAGTTTTGCTTTTGGTGATCCATTTCTCTTATCAATACAAGTGTTCGACACATCTTCTTTCTGTCTCAGATTTCTTCCTCCTTAAAACCCATCCCCAAGAGACCCGCCTATTTTCCTCTTTTCCTGACTGCCTTGCCCAGCTTTCTCACTTAAAAAGAGCACGGTTCAAAGACGAGATGGATTATAGAGAGATGAGGAGGTCTATCTGATCCTGCCCCAACCTTGCTCTTAGCTTCCCTGCATTGGTTCAAGCACACAGATCCTCTTTAGTGCGGGCTTTGATTGGTAATCATTCCAGACAATACCAAAGGAGGACAAATAAAGGGAAGGTACGAAGGCTCCAGGACCATCACCAGGTCCTCCCAGTTTTACTTCCTGGTCTCTATTGCAGTGTCAGTGATGGTTCTCCCTCTTCCTTTTATGTCTCGATGGAGCTGACACAGCACCCTGTTCCTGCTTCTTCTCACATTCTTCTCCAGAGCCACACTCCAACCCCCTCAGAGGCCCCTCCACCCTGCCCTGGGCACAGGAAGCTGACCTGAATGGACTATAGGGCAGCTCTCAGCGGGGTCAAGAAGCACTGGCTGAAGCTGGGGAGAGTGAACACTCGCTGTGGTCCTCGGTGGGAGGTCATAGCTCTAGCCTGGCTGCCCTCTCCACACAGCTGCCCTTTTCCGATCTCATAATTACGTGCTCCCACTGCTTTTAGGTCTTCTATTTCTTCCTGAAGCATGTCCTAAACCCCCCACTGCAAATAGTCAGTGGCTGAGCTTTGCTCAAACGACCTGGTGTAGCAGGGTCTTTGTTCCTGCTGGCTCCCTGGCTGGTACAGTCCTTCTCTCCAGCGTGGTTTCCCAACTTCTTAAATCCATGTTTCCTGTTGATAAACACAAAATCTGGTGCTCCGCCAGGAATTCTGATGCACCTCTTGGGTAGTGTGGGAGGCCCCCACCCCACACAAGTAGGCACCATGGATGCACAGGAGGGACAGACTGTTCGCTCTGCAACCCATCTGCCCAGGTTCTGCGGAGCTCTACATTATGTGGTCTATATTGTGAAAACCCTCGATGATTTTCTAATTTTAAAATTCAAGTATGCTTTTATTCAAAAGGCATCTCCCTGAGATTCTGAGGCTTTTCTGAAACCTCCAGGTGGAATGGTCGAATGGGAAGCCTGAACTGAGGGGAGGAGTGGGATCAGAGGTGGGAGAGGCGGGGGTCCCCATCGTTGGTGTTGCTCAGAGAAGGGGTCCAGAAAAGATTAACCCAGAACTTTGGGAAAAGTTGACAGTTCAGGGACAGGCACAGGAAGAGAACCAGTGCAGAGGAAGTACAAAAGGGCAGAGGTGGGGATGGAGAGAGAGATTAAGAAAAATTGCTGTCCCAGAAATTAAGGGAAGAGTCTCAACAGAACACCTGTGGCCATGTCAAATGCCACTTAGAGGCCTGTGCTGTATCGGATGGACTTAGCAAGGCTGGTAGTGAGCTCAGCTAGAGCTGCTGCTGTGGCATGATGGGGGCTCTGCAGGGCCCCAGCGGGGAATGGAGGGGCTACCTGTTAGTGGCTTCAGAGAGGGAGGGCTGAGGGTTTCTGGATTGAGGGAGAAGACTGAAGGGACAAGTCCTGAAGAGTTGGGGCAGGGGTCCCAGGCCCTGGTGGAGGGCCCTGAGACAGCCTTTCTCCTGGAGGCCTTGAGAGAGAGCCAGGTTCAGCTGACTGGGCACATGGGAGCAGTGGAGTGGGGGGGCAGGCAGGGGAGGTAAAGGCCTCTGGGCTCCAGACCTTTCCTTTCCTCAGTGAAGTAGCTTCTCAGGGCCTTTTTAGAGTGTTGGGGTAGTGGTTTCAAAAAGTCTGGAGATGTCATAGCCAAGCAAAAGAGTGGGCAGCAAGGGCACACACTCTCCAGGACAGCAGCTTTCCTGAAGTACTCTGAGGCCTGCACATTTGAGGCTGAATGACCAAGTAGGGGACTGTTCCTGGGCTAGGGGAAGGTAAGGAGGCTGAGACATACAGGCAAGAGACCAGTGGGGTGAATGTTGGTGAGAGGGGGTCTAAGTAGTGAAGGAAGGAAATAAAGCCTAGTTGAGACCCCAACGGGACTTCAGGACCTGGAGCTCTCCATGAGATTGAAAAATAGGGACATTTTTATACTGACTGATTAGCTTGGTAATCAGAAAAAAGTCAATTAAAAAGACTGCCAGAATGCCCATCAGCAGTATAATGGATAAATAAATTGTGGTGTATTTCTACAATGGAATACTATACAATGCCATGCAACCCATGGGTATATCTCAAAACATAGAACTGTTGAGCAAAGAGGTCAGACATAAAAGACTAGATAGATACTATTTGTGATCATTTATGTAAAGTTCAAGAAACAGGCAAAAGTAATCCATGGGGTAAGATTTCAGGATAGTGATTACTCTTGGGGAGAGAGATCACAAGAAAGGAATGAGAGAGCTCCCCAGGAAGCTGCTACTCTTCTATTTGCTGATCCCAATTCTAGTTCCATGGGGCCATTCAGTTGGTGAAATGCATTGACCCATACAGTTATGACATGAACATTTTTCTGTGTATTCATTCTGCTTCAATAAAAGTTTGCTTAAAAAAAAAAAAAAAAAAGACTGACGTGAAGCAATTCCATTGAGTTCCAAGGCCAGTCACTTCTGTGAACACCTCCACTAGATGTTGGACCTCCTTCTGGCCAGCTGGAAACAGCGGCCAGCAACGTGGCAGCAAGTCTTCCTGTCCATTGCTACAGGTGAAGAACCCCTACCTCTGTCTTCTCCCCCTGCGCTCACCACTTATGGTGAAAGATATTCCAGATAATCAATCATATCATGAGTGCTAAAGGCCATTTCCCCTCTGGAATCCTCTGGCCTTGTGACCAGTGTTCCCTGTGGTAAGACCTATGGGTACGGTTCTATAGGTTGTGCCAGCTCCACTCAGCAGGCTGTGCAGGGTCCAGCTGCCCTGGATCCACCCAGAAAGGTGCTTTTTTCTAATTTGCCCAACAATGCCCAAGAGATTCTCCACATCCTTGCTAGAAGTTGTTGGACAAACATTCTTTAGGTCTTACAATGTCTGGGCCAGAAAAAAAGGGAATGTGAGGGTTTAGGCAGTGTTACACTGACGATAGTGATGGGTATAGAACCTTTTATTTTTCAAAGCACTGGCATGGACACTCTCTATGACCAACACAGGAAAAATAGAAGCATCTCTCCTGGCCACAGCTTCTGCAGCTCCCTGGGATCCAGCTGGGTAGCCATGTGAGAGAGCTAGTTTGGACAATACAGTCAACAGTCCTCCTTCGCCTGTGTGTGTCATCGGCAGACCCAGTGGAAGTCATTAGTTTGCAAGACGTGTGTGTCTGGGGTTGTGTGCCTCCTGCTGTCATTCTGTCACTGATGGAATCCTTCTGCAGCCCGATCATTCTTTAGTTCCTGCTTTTGATGTTTGTGAGGGCTCCGCAGGTGTGCTGAGGAGCCAAGACTCTTGGCTCCCGGACCCTCTCTCCCAGCAGGCCTTCTGCTCACGGTGACTTTGCATTCAGTTGCCTGTGGCATCTGGTCATGGGCCTAGACTTTTTGTTCTGCAAGACACGTTTTTGGTGTCTTTTTTTTCCTGTTTTCAAATATTCTCCAAGTCTACCTGTGGGGTTTTTACTCTTTAAACAGTTCCTTTTGATTTTCTCCCCTACAAATGGCCACATTTCATCACAGTTTCTTCACCTGAAGTTGAGTGCCTGAGAGGAGCACATCTGGGGCCTTCCCTCTGCCACCAGAGCATTAAATATTATCGTGTGGGTGTTAAGAGCCTCAGTGCCGCCCTGAGGACCCCTCCTGCTCCAGGGACGTCACTTTGGAGAATGAGCCCAAACTATTTCCAGTCTTCATGGATGAGAAAACTCTATATGAGGAAGAGTCATTTGTTTTATCCAAGAGCTGCACCTCAGTGTTTCGTCTTGATGAGGCAGTCAGCAGTTGGAGCCATGAGAGGAGAGTTTTATTTTGAGTAGTGAAATGGCATTTGATTGATGGGGACAACATATGGGAATTCCAGAAAAGTAGTGCAACTGGAACAGCCAACATTCTAGAAAGCTGGGGGACAACTCAGGGCAATTAATAAAATGTGATTTAGTTATTGAAAACAAGTCCATTATGGCTATGTGTCTTATCTGTGTAGAGTAGAATTGATTATTTAACCAATCTGCCTATTTTCTTCCTTCCTGTAGCATTTCCAGTCTGTCAGAGCTGCTTGCCATTGGTCAGTTGCCTCCCACCTAATCTCTAACACTTATTTCTGTTGAGACTGCATCAACCATTCCCAATCATCCATTTTATTTGTTGACTCTCTCTAACTCATCCAACCTGTGATATGCATGTAGAAACAGTCATACGCTTTGTCTTTGCTTTTCTGCCACTTCCTGGGCCTGTCAGTTGTCAGGTTGTATGGGTAAATTTTATTGTTAACCCTCATTTTCTTTGAATCCCTATACATTTTCTCCTGACCACTGACTATCATGTGGGTGTTAAGAGCCTCATGACTATCATGGGGTAGATACCAATCAGAATCTCATACAGTTTGATGTAGATTGGTGTTTACTCCTACTTTAGTTGAAAAACTACCCCGATTTCCATTTCTCACTCCCAGCAACTTGGAGCCATTCATCCAACCCATGCATTCAGTCTCAGAGTCCCTACTGGGTCTCATGTCCTATGTTGGAACTGAGGACTTGAGATGAGCAGAAGAATTTGTAGGATGAAAATGCCGATGTTAAAAAAATAAGTAGCTGGCATCGACTGGGGGGATAGAATAAAATGGAGCCCAGCCTGGAATAGCCTGAGGCAGAGAGGACAGCAGCAAGTATGCTATGTGTGGATAGATCTGGGATCAGAGGTTCTAGAAATAAGGGGCAAGTTAATAAGGGGTCTGGGGAGATGGAGAGGATGAGTCAGGCAGGGAGAGACAGCTGAAGAAGCCCCTAACATGCAGAGAAAGAGGGAGAGGTATGAAGCTTCATGCTGAGGCAAGACATTTTGTCAACCTGGGGTGGCTGGGAGGACAGGCATGCTGGGCCTTGGGAGCAAAGAAGGGAGTCTAGGAAATGATGGCCATCCTTTGGGTCTGAAGACAAGCAAATGATTGTCAATCTGATGGAAACCTCTCTTCTGCAGTCACACTTACGTGCTGCCCCACACCTACTTTGGAGGGCTCTTCTCTGGAAATGGCTCCAGCTGTTGCCCTCCCTTCTCCACCTCCTGACCATCCACCTGTGCCAACAACAGAGTCCTTGGTCAGCCCATTCCCAGCCAGGCTGAAAGCTCACCTGCACTGGGCACAGAAGTGGCCACGTTCTTCCCGTCTCTCTCTCCTGTAGGCCCCCAGATCCAAATTACAGAAATCCCTCCTTGCCAGGCCTTTCTCTGCTTGCTTCCTTATCCCCAGAAAACGGACCCTCTCCGACTCACTCACCCTCAGCTTGTTTGTCCACTTGGACAGGCCAAAGAGAGGATGGCTGCTCAGGCCTCTCAGGTCCAACTTCCATGTGCCTTCAGAAAAGCAACAAGGAAACAGACATCAGGAAACAGGCCTCCGGAGGGTCCTCCTTTGTCCTGGCCTCAGGAACTCACTCTGTAGTTTCACTAAGGAGTGCTGTGGCTTTTTTGTTGTTTTTGGTATCTAGGTATCTGCAGCTTCCCACTCCACCCTTCAATTCTCTTCACTCTACGCCCACTCTCTGAGGCCTGCCTGGGACCCTTCTCCTCCAGAAAGCTTTCTTAGCCTACTCCAGCCCACTATCATCTTCCCAGTTTTCTGACAACTCAGAGCTTCTGTTATCTGCATTCCATATTTATTTAGTGCTTTATTATACTCCATTTGCAGCTTAGTTCTGTTTTAATCTCTAAGAATTTCTTAGGCATTCTTTTCTCTATATAGCAAGATAATAAACTCCTTGAGAATAAGCCTGACCATGCATTTCTTTTAAAGCTCTCCCCTTCACCCTCACCTGGGGAATATAAAGTTGCTGGGAAGCTGGCCTGCATTATAAGGGGCCTGTGTAATGGTGGCTGATGGTTCAGGATTAGAGGGTGATGAGAAAGCTGAGTACTGGCGGCAGACAACATTTACTCCAACAACTGTGACATCTCAGTGGGGTGGAAGAGATGAGTTCTCCATGGGCAATGAAGGAGTTGGACTTGGCGCTTAGGACACTGTCCAGACCAAAAGAATGTAGGGGAGGTTCAGGCAACTCAGGGTGCAGTGGGGGTGCAGGGTCCAAGAAGGGAAGGCTTCTTGGAAAGGGTGTGGACATGGGAACTGGGCTGAGGAGACAGACCCCCAGGGTTTTCTAAGGCTGGTCATTGTGTCAGTGGGCAGGCTGGGCTAAGCTTTGGAACTGCTGCTTTGCATATGGGACCAGAAGGCTCCCTAATCAGTCTGTCCCAGCTAGGTCAGTTCAGAGGGAGGGCTGTGGAAGGGAGTGATCGGGTTTGGGGTACAGGGAGTGAGAAGGAAGAAGGTCCCTCCCAGGGCCCCAGAGCTGATGTCTAAAGCAGGCTCCTGGAAGGCTAGAAATAAGGTACAACCCAGGCGGCAAGTGAACATAGGCCAAAATAAACTGAACAGTGAGAGTAATAAATCTTTCTTCAAATGTTCTCACATCGCAGGGAGGAACAGAGTGGAGAGTGGGGAGTGGGGGAGAGGAACTCCGATGTGATTTTAGCCAGGGCTGGGTTCAGGCTGTGCTTGCCCTTCCTCTTCAGTCATAATTGGTCTGAGTTGAGGCAGTGGGAGAGGCTCCTTCTGGGGTGATGGTAACAGGTTCCCATCAGAGACAAGCCAGGCAAGCACTAGGTAGAGGGGCCTCCGGGGAGACCACAACAGCCAGCAGCTTTTCCCTAGGGAGCAGGGCTCTGCTCCACCATCCATTTCTGCCCTCCCCCGCCCGCCCCGATCAATTCCCAGAAAATAAAAAACGTCTGGTGTCTCCCAAAACACTTTTTCTCCTTAGGCGCACTGCCGGCTTGTCCTCATTCCTCCAACTCAGCTTAATATCTGCCTCAGAAAAGTCTGTCATGCCCATAGCTCCAGTGGCCTCCCTTTCCCCACCAAGGCTATCCTGTTGGTTCTGTTTTCTTCATAGCACTTACCATTATCTGGATTTATCTTGTCCATTTCTGATTCCTTGTTGGTTGTCTGTCCTTCCTTCCTAGAAGGTAAGCTCCATGCAGGCAGATTCTGGTCATTCTTGACTGTAGCTGTACCTTCAGCGTCCAGAATAAGGCCTGACACAGAGGGGCCCTCAATGAGTATTTGTTGAATGGATGAATGGGTGGATGACAACAGATGGACATGCACCAAGTCTCAAGAGGGATGAGGGTCATGTCAAACCTCCTTGACTCTCATTCCAGGACCTCTTCCAGGAAGAGCTGACAGCTGGGGAGAGGGCCTACAGACAGTGATAGAGAAGGAATTCTGGGCCTTGGCCAGCAAGTCTTTGCTCCCTGTCAGATGGCATGCTGAAAAATGTATGGAATGGGATGCAATCCATTTCATTTGAGCCTGAACCCCTGGAGGTAGGAAAGGGAAGGACTAAAAATGTGTGGTTCTGTTCCCTTTGCCCAGGCATGTGGCCTTCTTTCAAGGACCAGGCAGTAGAGAGCGGTCTTTGAGGGCAGAGGAAGAAGTGTGGTCCTCAGGTTGTCTGATGGAGTGGAAATTGTGGTGCTGTATACAGTGAGCCTACAGGGTGCTACAGTCCTTAGGGAACAGTGGCTGGTCTGGCAATAGGCAGTGGGTTTCCTAAGCCAGGCTGTTGTCTCACAGTGGGTGAATTGGACTAAGCTTTGGAACTGCTGCTTTGCATATGGGACCAGAGGGTTCCCTAATCAGTCTGTCCCAATTAGGTCAGCTCAGAGGAAGGCTGTGAAAGGGAGTGATCGGGTTTGGGGTACAGGGAGGGGAAGGAAGGAGGTCCCTGCAGTGTGGAGCTGTCCTACTGCCTCTAGCCCGACCATTTAGGTGTTCTGGGTGGAGGCTTTATCCTGGGCCTCTTTCCAGCTCTAGCACAGGTGGTTCCAGCCCCATTCACTTTTCTAGCTAACTGAACAGTCACCACCACATCTGAACCTCCAGCATGGCCAACACAGTGAGAAGTCAAAGGAAGAGAAGACACTTGGAGATTTCCCTCTGGCCCACAGGGTTCCACCACCTCAAAGTTCAGGAAATATCAGACAGTGGAGGCAGGGGTGAGGCAGGGAAGCTCAGAGAGGAGCTCAAGAACTTCACTGAAGGTGGGTTCTAGAATAGGTTGATGATGCTTTTTTCTCTCTTCTAAGGGGCTCTTTCTCTCTTTCTATACTTGATAGGGAGCTCAAATATTTCTTTTTAAGAGAGAAAATATCTGAGTTTGGGGATAAGGAACTCCAAGCTGATAGCAGTCTGATGGAAATATTTGGGATTGGAGCCCTTCCCATCCAAATGTGTCTCCTGGGTGATGCCAGACAAAATTACAAAAAGATGGGGGAGGAGACAGATTGCCCTTCACCCCACCCATGTCTTCTTTGCCTGTCAAGCCTGGGCCAGGCCTCTCACTCCTGATGAAGCATCTGTGAGCATCCCATTAGTGTCCACAAAGACCATTCAGGTCTGAGACTTGGAGAATATCTAGGGCTTGGCATCTGGGCCAGGAGATGAGAGTGAGGCATGGTAGCTTTAGACACTCTACCCTTGCCTATGGAGTATCAATTTGATGAGTTTTCTGCAGCCTCCCACACTGCCGTCCCCACAGAGCAAGGTGCCGCACTGGGTATTTCCTCTGCGTGAACAGCCATCCTCTGACCTTGCCCCCATGTCACCCCCAACTCTCACCCCACTCACTTCCCACTCCTTATCCCCTCTCCCCTATGTTTGTAATGGGGCTCTCACCAATTAAACCCCATCCCACTTCCTAGTTCTTAGGTCCCTTCCCCATGCATCCCTTTCTTGGTTGGGCCTCAGGGTCTCAGTGCAGCGTCCTCTTCCCTTCACAGCTGCAACCGCCTACCCTACCTTCTGAGGTGCCGACGAGAAATGCTCCAGCTGCCTGCTTCCTGGCCACCTCCAGTCAAACTCAAAGCCCCTGTCTATTTTAAGTGCTTCTCTGCTAGGAACAGTGGGGTAACAAACAACATAAGGATGTTAAGAAATCTCAGAAACAATCACGAAGGATTTGTCCCAAACCCAACAGAAAGGTCAGTGGCTGGGAAGGGCTCTTCCGCTAGCATTCTCCAGGGGCCCCAGGCTCTGTCTTCACTTTCATATACCTTTGGATTTTCTTGAGTATCCTGAAGGTCAGCTGAGATCTAGTTTGTCCTAGATATTGTATGTGGATTCACAGGCTACAGGAAGTTGGGGGTGGGGGAGTTGTGGGAGCCAGAATTGCCCAGTTTGAGCAGCACAGGAGGATCCTATTGAAAGTGGGAAATAAGGGGAGATGATGGGAGCTGAGGCAGAGAGCCTGAGATCAGTGGGGTCCTGGACAGGTCTATGTATCAGTCCCTGAGCCTCCCTGGCAGCTCCCAGACCTCCATCGGTCAGAGAAGACCTGGTAAAGGGTCTTATGTGACCCTCGGTGGATAATAGAAGAGGAGAGGTTTTTCCAGGCAGCGATGCCCACACTAAAGGTCTTCAAAGGAGGGTCCCCCTTAGGACTGATTCTGCCTGACAGTCCACCGTTCCAGGTTTGTAGGTGAGGGTAACGAAATGCAAGCTGGGTTATCTGGCTGCAAAGGTTCTGGAGAGTGCCATTTTTGTAAGGATCAGGTATTAGGGTTTCTGATATTTGACATCACTGCTGTTCTAATTCCTAGGGGTCTGTAGGCTTAGAAAGTTAGAGTAAGTAAAGAGGATGAAGGGCTAAGGATTAGCCCCAAATAACCATCAAAGCAGAAACCTGTCTGTGGCACTTGGGATCCTGACAGTGGGGAAGACACAGGTGTGATGGTGGAACTTTGAGAGCACCCTACCAGAAGAAGGGACAGCAGAGAGAGTGTGAGAATTGCTACCTAAGAGTCTGGGTTGGAGGCAAAAAGGGAGGTGGCTAAGGCACTGTGGTTAAAGAGCTTGGAGGAATGGAAGAGCTGGTGGTAGGGCCTTTAGGTCAGGGCTGTGCATGGGGCTAGGCCCCTCTGGACTGCGGCCTGGACTTGAATTTGGACCTAGATGGTTAGATATTCTTTGGTTTCCACAGGGGACTTATGTTCTGCTAGCCCAACGTTTGGGAAGAAAATATACACAAGAGCATGGATGGGGTGGTTTGGGGTGGAATGGGGCTTAGAGATCTTCGTAGACTAAGGTGACATCAACTACCATGGTATGTGTACAAGCCAGTTTCAATGCCGTAAAACCATCTAAGAGCAAGGGAGCAAATCCAAGATAAAACCCAGATAGAGAGGTGCCCCAACATTACAGCTATGGTTGGAATATGGGAGCATTTCGATTTGTTCTAGAAGAAATGAAAGAGGCAATGGAAGTAATCACCAGCTTCTGGTTCTGCAGCAGTGCATAAACCACAATTCCCGGAGGTAGCAAACTAGACTTTGATTGTGAAAGAAGAGTGTCTGGCTTCTTTATCACCTTCAGTAGTAGTATGCTAAAGGCCAGGCTTGGTGAGCTAGACTGTGGAATTTTTACTTAAGTGAGGTCAAGATAGAAAAAGAAGGGCAAAGCTGTCCCTGCCTGCCCAGAGAATTCTGGGGAAAAGAAGAGAGAACAAGAAACCCCCTCTCCAGGATTCGGCCCCAGAGCAGGGCAAGCATTCCTAGTTGAGTAAGATCAAAGCAAAGAGTGAGTGGCCCGTGGCCACCTGGCACCAACCTGCCCCCAGGCCACCTTTCATGGGCAGGCTGAGGGGTAGTTGCATCTTAGTCTTCTTGACCTGCCTTGGTCCCCACGTGCTACAGGCAGGACCCAGAAGAGGCTGGGCGTTTGGCTGCAGAGGTGCCTGATGTAGGAGTCACTCCAATATGGACACCAGGCTGGACCATGTGGAGGCTAAGACTGGTTCAGAGTGACAACCCTGCACCCAGCGGGCAAAGAGCCCCACCCCGGAGACCGGAACTGGCCACATCTGGGGCCTGAGAGAGGCTCTTTGTTATTGAATGGGACTGAACTTTAAAATAGATTGGGCATTTGAACAGGGTTTTTGTTTGTTTGTTTGTTTGTTTTTTAAACTATAGACAAAATAAATTTCATTTTCTCTATTTCATTTCAATTGTTGTGTTGGTTAAATGTTGCAGACCTGTCCCAGCGACCACCATTGTTATCAGGAGATGCAGCACTTGTAGCTCCAAGAGGCTTTCTGAGCTGCCAGCATCACCTGCTCCTTCCTAAGGTGTTTACAGAGTTGGCAGTGTTGAGAACAGAGAGCAAAGTGCTGATACTGACTGACTCCACGAATGGCCTTGGCCTGAAAGTCCTGTGTCTTTCTAGACAGTACTGGGCCCAAGGTTTACAATGGATGAGCCAAACATGCACATCTGGTCCTGGCTGCCTCTCCCCACTCCCCGAACCTTGAGGTTCAATCATCCCTGGAGCCTGAGTCAGACGAGCTTCTTCCAGGGTAGGGGACAAGCCTTGGGGGCCAGGGATCCTGGTATCCACAACCAAAGTGGGTCAGGGAGCCAGACAGGCCAGAATTAGAAATCAGGCAGTATAATAACCCCTCCTTCAGCAGCAAGGGAAGCTCAGCTCAGACTGAGCATTAAAACATAAAATTGTAAGAGGTTGTAAGAGCCTAGGAACACCCTGACTGGGCTCTCAGCCCATGAGTGTGCCTAAAGGGGGGTCTCCTGAGCTGGGGAGATGGCACAGCAGTGGGGAGAAGAGGAGCCTTCAGGTCATCAGTGGGCAGCCAGAACATTTGAGGAGGGCAAGGGGAGTCTCCTCAAGGGTCTTGGCTTGTGGCCTAGGCATAGCAGTCATGTCCACTGAGAGAGGAAGCATGGAGGTTGGCAGGCTGGAGCTGGGACTGGGACCCAGGCCATTGGGACTTTGTCCATCTCTCTGCCATCCTTAGCATGTCACTGCTATCCTTGTGGTCACAAGATGCTGATGCTCCTCTAGAGGGAAGAGACAGAAAGCCTGATGGGGTAGACTGGGCCCTTTTAGACCTAGTAACTTCTGCTAACATCTCATCATCCAGAACCACCCCACATACCTGTGGAGCCAGGGCCTTTCTGCTGGTCCCTGAAGTATTGACTAGGCTCTTGTGGCAATTCAACAGAAACCCAGATGGATGTGGCCTCTGCTACCATGGAATGGGCAGTGCAGTGCTATCTGTGTAGGTTGGGGAGAGCATGGGGTGTTGGAAAGTATATAGGAGAGGCATGAATCCCAGTCTAGAGGAGGCAACAGGCAGGGAGAGTTTCCAGGAGCTGGAGACGTCTGAGCTAAGACCTGCAGGCTGGATAGGAGCAAGCCTGGGAAGGAGTCAGGGAGGGCGGCAAATGACACAACTAAGGAAGCAGGACGAATTTAGCTGGAGTGCCGAGTAAGAACTATGCTGCAGAGGAAGCAGGGCCAGGCTGGGCGCACAGGGCCCTTTGGGCCACATGGAGAGGAGCGGGAATCCAGTGTAAGCTGGAGAAAGGCCTTGGCCTGCAGGCGGCATAGGCCAGACTGGGGGCAGATGGCTAATAAGGAGATTATTGCATTTAGAAAGTCAGGGATGACAGATACCTGAGCTCAGGAACCACGGAGACAGGGAAAGACTAGAGACAGACCCCATAAACCTCAAAGACTAATGAAGAGGTATCCACACATGGCTGGATAGATAGGGAGTGACTGCTAGCCGAGGGAAATCAAGTGCAGGTGGCCTTAAAGAAGGAGGGGGCACAGCGGAGGGGGCAACTCTATGCAGAAGAGACATGTCTGATTGGAGAGACTGGGTTTGAGCCTGTTGAGGAAGAGCTGGAAGATGTGGGTATCTGCTCCAGGAGCTCAGCAGAGTTCTGGCTTGAAGATCTAGCCACCCTCCCAGTTATGCCACCTGTGCAGAGACCAACACCGAGGAAAAAAACTGTCCTGCTACTGACAACCAAGAAAACAGGTGAAGAATGAGGGATGTGCAGAATGGGTCTTTCCTTTCCTTTGGGCCACCATCCAGCCCTGGCAGCCAGTCAGCCAGTTTTGAGTGGGTGTCTAGGTATCTCCCTTCCCTGCTCCCATCTCACTCCCTGCTGGTCTCCCAGCCCCATCAGCATCCTGGATCCACTGTGGAGAGACTCCGGTTCTGAGGTTCTGAGGGTAACAGGAGAGGTGGCGGCAGTATCTTTGGGCCTTTCAGACTGTCCCCCAGTGAATGAGTAAAGGGCAGGCAGCTTCTGCCTCCATCAGGGTGCCTGATGCCCCCGCAGTGGGCTTTGGTGCAGATCACCCAGACCAATGCTCTGACCCATCACAGGTGGGAGAGACGGGGATAACTCCTCATATTATGAGTTCAGCCATCCCCAGGGAGAATCCAGAGAATTCCCGTCCCTGGCTCCTTCAGGGCCAGGTGGAAGCAGGGACCTGGGTTTCTGTTATCAGAGGTACTGCTGTGAAGCTGCCCAGGAAGTTCTGTTTTCTGGAAAATGAGGGGCCTTCATGTCTTTGGGGGAGATGGGAGCTTAGAGCTTCTGGAGTCCAGCCTCAGAGTCCTATGTGCCAAGCAGGGAGAGGGATATGGTTAGCCAGTGCTGCTTCTGTTTCTGATGAGGCAGGGCCACAAAGCCTGTCCTGAAATACCTGCTGGCCTGTCTCAAGAGCATATGCACTACTGGCATCTTTTAATAAATCTCCTTCCCTCTTAACCAGCCCGAGAGGCTTTTGTTACGAACCCTACACAAGAGCAGGGAGGTTTGGGGAGACCCTGGTAGAAGGACTAGGGCTCCATGGGATGAGGTGAGCCTAGGGGACAAGATCACTGGGGCAGGGCACAGACAATGGCAGGAAAGGAACCCAGGAAGGAAAACAGGGTGTACAAGGCTGAAGTCTGAGGCTTGAGGAACCAAGGAGTGGCTGTTTTAGCTTCCTCACCTGTATAATCGGATGGTAATCATTCACTCATTCATTCGTTGAACAATATTTTCAGGCCACAATTGAACAAATGTTTTCAGATATATGTCTGAATACATCTATAAATAAGACAGACAAGCACCCACCTCTCCAGAACTGATATTCCAAGCTGACAGGCAGGGGTACAAAACAAACGCAAAACAAATTAGTGTTTGTCTGAAGCTGTGGGTGTGGCAAAGAAAATAAAACCAAAGGGTAGTATAACAGAGCTGCAGGAAGAAGCAGGCAGCTACTCTTGGGGGTGCGGGTGTCAGGGCTGCCTGAGAGGAGGAGGGAACTGAGTAGGTGTAGGGGGGCACTCTTGACAGAGGGAACATCGGGCTCAGGTCCAGCTCCCTCATTTGGATCCTTGGGAGGCTAGGGGAGATGACAGATCTCAGCATAGCCCCCAGGCCGATGGCACTCCATTGGGAGGGAGAGAACTTGGGACATTTAAATGCTGGTGGTAATGGGGCCAGAGGGAGGGAGTGGATGATGGGGAGGAGACATGGAACAGAGGGCAGGGTTCTTCTCTGGTGGTTGCTCTTTTCTCTGTGAAATGGGAGGTGTGGTTTCTACCAAGAGTTTTGGACTCTACCTGGGGGCTAACTTAAAGGGTAGCTAGGAGCCCGCCCAGCCTGCTAGAGACATGTGGTTGATCAAAGTGGTGCCCAGGAGCTCAGGGAGAGGGGCTGGGAAGATTGGGGCACAGGAATATTGAGTCGACAGATCTGGGGATGTGGCTAAGAGGGTGGGTGGAGAGGCAGGCCCAGCAGCCTGAGGTACAGAGGACCAGAGTAAAGTTAGGAGCCTCATCAAGAGAAGAGGAGGGACACAGGTGTGGGAGTGGATGTGGGTCAGCCACCCTCATCCTCTGGTGGAGCAGAATCAGTGAGTGGGAAAGGCTGAAGTGGCCTCAGTAGGGCGTGGGGCCACAAAGTCAGCCAGGAAGCGGTTACCCATACAGCAGCATTCGCCTTCATGTTACTAGGCATCCAGTTCTATTCCATTGTGGCACCAAAATCTTCTCTTTGGGCTTTCTAACCTTGAATCTAAATGTAATCCCTACCAGCACCTGAAGAGGAAATTTGGGGGAAATTTTAAATGTGTTTAAACTGTCATAAAAAGAGATGATCAGTTATAGATTTTTATGAGTAACTAAAAATTTTCACAAGTACTTTGTGTTATGATGGGGAAGAAAAAGATAGAATTAGCATTTATTTGGTGCCTACTATGTGCCCCCACTCTCCTCCCCTCCACCAACCTCTACCTCCCAGTTTTTGGCCACTCTGAATGAGACAGCTTGGTGGGCTCCTAGGACAACCACTGAACATGCTCTTCGCCCAGAGACACATCCTGGCCCCCCTGGGCCCAAGGGTAGAGGCACAGCCCTGGTGGCCTCCCATTTCTGACTGCCTTCTGAATCTGGAGCAAAGCTTGGAGAAAGTGGGATGAGGTGGGAGTTGGTGTAGGTTTCATTTGCCAGGGATGTCGGGGGAGGCCAAAGGACTGTGGGAGCCACAGGGAGCCTGCATGAAGTTACACTGGAAAAGGGAGGATGAGTGGCTAGAAGAGGCTGAGCCTGAGTGGGTGGGGTGGACAGTCCTGGGCTCTGCAGGGCTGGGAGGCACTTCTCAGGGCTATATGACACCCCACCGTCAGGGTCTCCCATTGCCCTCCATGGTTCTTCTCACGTGGGTTTGGGGCAAGGTCACTTAGTGCCTGAGCCAGCACACCAGCAGGTGACTGAGCAGTGAGTGAAAGGCAGCCTCATGCTTGGCAGGTCGGGGCCTTGGGCAAATTTCTAACCCTTCCGAGCCTCACTACCACTGCTGTAAATTAGGGACAGTATGTCTCTCAGGAGGATCTCTATGAGGAAAAAACGTGATAAAGCATTTCTGATTCTAAGAGTAATGCCTGACACATAGCAAATGCTCAGGAAAAACTGAGTACTCACAGTGGGATTCAGGGATCACAGAACACAGATGGCCCTAAACTCTCACGCCATCCCAGCTCCTCGTCCAGCCCATGATTCTGGTCCCACCAAACCGTCAGCCTCTTTGCAAACAGCCCCTGCTCTTTGTGGTCTCTACTCTTTGTTAGTCTCAGTTCCATGGGTCTGACATGCCCTTGCCCTTAACACATGTTGCCCTCCCACCCTCCTTTTCCCCATTTAAGGTCCACAGCTACCTCCCCATCCACCCATAGGAGCGCCACGAGGGTAGAGCTGCCAGCTCTTCCCTATGTCCTCAGCCAAGCACACCAGTGCTGTTGAAGAAAGTTCTGCAGCTCCGAGAAGAACCAGGTGAGAATACTGTGTCCCAGCGCCAGCGCTGGAAGGGGGAGAGTCTTGGTGGTGGGGGAAGGAGGCCACGAGTCTGCCCTGGCTCCCAGGTTCTGGGATTCCGAGACCCTCTGACCATCCTCCCAGGCCCTCGGGTAGCAGCAGGGACTGTGGACGTGGCAGCTGGCAGCAGCTGATCTAGGTCAGGAGGCCTTCCGCCATCACCAATACTGATCGTCCTGGCTGTCAGGAAGTACCACGTAAGTATCCCTCCTCTGCCTTTCTCAGTAACAGAACCCTGCTTTTTAGGTGGAAACCAAATGGTTACACAATTCCACAGTTCTTCTTGGCAGCCAGGTGTGGCCATGTGACTGGCCATGCAACAACTGCCACATGTGGATTTCAGGAAGCAACTCAAGGGAATGAGATACTCTTCTTCCTGCCCTTTCCTCCTCCCTCTGGCTGGAAGGCAGACAAGTGATGGCTGCCATCTCTGACCACGAGGTGGAAGACATGTTGTGAGAATGACAGAGCAACTAGATAGTCATGGCTCCACCAAGAGCCAGTCCTGGATTGCCTACGTTAAGGTGAGAGAGAAATGTTTACCTTATTTAAGTCATCATTTTTGTGCAGGCAAACCTGATCCTGATACTCAGGACCATGATCCCTTCCTCCTTCTCCTCTTCTCTCCCTCACTCACCAACAATGATGACGCACCTACCATGTGGAGAGCAGAGACGGGATACAGAAGCACTAGAGGCAATTTAGAAAGGTTGAGGAAGCCAAGGTAATGAAGGTGGTATGGACAAGGAAGGATAGAGCCTGGGGAGGATTCGTCAGAGCAGGAGTAGTGGGTAGAAACTTCCAGAAGAGCAGGGGCAGCAGGAACTCCCCGCTCATTTCCATGCCTGCCCCAGTTGTCCCCTGAAAGGCCCAGTACCCCGTCCCCAACCTCCCCATCTGCCTACCAAGACCCAATTCCCCTTCCTGATGAGGCACCTGGACGGGGTGGGGGTGCTAGTCAGGTGAGAGTGGGGAGAGTTTGAAGCCAGCAGAGAGAGGGGGAATAACTCTACAGATCTGAAGGTTTTTCCACATCCAGACAAGAGGTCTAAAGGTGACCATGGGGTTCTCGCCTCATTCCAGAGTCCCTGCGTCATCACATGGCTTACTTCTTGGAAGTGGACTTCCTCTCGGCCCCCGTTGAAATCAGTTCAGTAAACACGTGGAGTCCTACTGTAAACGCTACATGTAGACATGCACAAAAATTCCAAGAAGGCCCTTCACTGCAGCCCCAGGGTACACTGCCCTGACAGGTTGGCCCAGGACAGTCATGTGCTGGTAAGTGTTTTACAACCAGCTCTTTCCTGGGGTGGAAAGAGGTGGGAAGGGAACACCGGTTTTTAGTGTTTGCAAATTTTGGTGGTCTAAATCCTCCATCATGGCCATTGCAAGCTGTAAACATGAAGCTCTTGAAAGTGGAATCAGAAAGGAAGTTCAGCTCCACAATCAGCTCTCAGGAGCAGTTCCAGCACGATGCTGCCAGGGGCTTCCAATCACATGTCACAAGTCCCCACCTTCACCGTGGGGTCCTAAGCCCACAGGTTGCCCGGCGATGCCCCTGGGAAGGAGGAAACTGGGCCCTAGAGCCTAACTACTAGCCTGCACCTTGTCCGTGGCAGATCAGCCACAGGCACTTGGTAAAGAAGAATAGGGGGACAGTCAGCCACAAGAGCACTCTCTGGAGGTGTTTACTCCTCTGACTTCTGCCACCGCTACCCCACCCCTTCCAGGCCTTTTCCTAACTCTTCCTACTTTTCCTACATAGCTTCTCTTCACCTTCAAGTTCTCCTCTTCCTGGTCAGCAAGGACCATTCCCCAGTATTTGGAGCCTGAGCCCTCCTAGCCCTGAAGCCCATCCTCTACCTCTGAGTAGGGCTTCGTGGCCTTGCCCCCACGTGGTGCTTCCACAGCTATCTGCTACCTGCATTCTCATCCTCTCATCCTCTCACCCCCTCATCCCTGCAGCCCACTGCCAACCCCCACCTGCCCCACAGGAGGCCTCCATAGACAATCTCTGAATGCTGCTGGAGAGAGGTGGCAGTTCTGTCAGCTCTCTGGTGGCTGCCACGAACTGCTGTCTTCAAAAAAGGTGGAACATTCCCCTCAAACTCCCTGCCTGACTCTCCCATCCCAGCCCCAAGCCATCCTGGCATCATCTGTTCCACCTCTAGGCAGCTGGGAGCCAGGACCCCACCTGCCCAGCAGCCTGGCAGCCTGGGGCACTGAGCCTTTACAGCTTCCGGGTAGGTCTCTGGATCTGGGCCCCCAGCCCCCAGGCTCCAAGGTGCCAACTCCGCAGGGGAGTTGCTTAATGACCTTGTGAGCAGTAATTACACCCCAGGGCCTGCTCTTAATAACCATGTATTCTCCCTGTCAATGTGCCTTAATTGAAAATGAGTAGGCGATACAAGTTGCTGTGAAGTTGGCTGGCAAGCCCTTAACGTGATATTAATTGTAGTAATTAGTAGTCACTTTGTGTTGGAGTCATCTATAAATAGGGGGTCCATTAGTTTAGCAAAAGAGCGTGATTTAAAATGCAAATAAAAGCTCAATTAGACAGATAAATCACTAGTATTACCCAGCAAATGAAGCTGGGGGTTGGGGATTGCCGGCACTTTGAGGATACATTGGTCAGTTGAGGGGCTCTGCCTCTTACACCAACCGAGCAACTGATTTGGGACATTGCCCCTTTAAACAAGCGTACCCAGGCTCCCTCAGGAGGCTGTCACTTCTGGGGAATCCCACAGACTTTTTATTGGCACAACTCCTAGTCAAGGCCTCAGGTAGCTCCTCCCGCTATCTGCTGATTGGTTCCCTCCTATGACACAGGAGCACTTTTTAAAGGGACAGTAGCACAATGGGCCTCTAAGTCCTGAAAGAATGGGCTGCGGTGTGGGAGGGCTCCCCTCCTTGAATGCAGCTCTTCATAGTCCAGACAGAGTGAACCCACGGATGCAATGTGTTGTCCTGTGATCCAAATGAGTTAAAAAGCAGATCCACACGTTGTTCTGAGGGTGAACCTTCCTTCCACAAAAACGCCTATTGTGATTACTGGGAACACACACACACACACACACACACACACACACACACACACACACACCCCACAGAATATTTCTCACAGGCTTTGGGCAAACATTGGAAGTGGAAATGACTAGAAATAGAAGGTGGCACCTAGGGAGTTAAGAGGGCTCAGCTTCAAGGCCAGAGGGGAGATTGTCTAGTTTAGCCTTTATCTGATTAGAGCTTCACTATTTCCAACACCTTCTCCCAGGCCCCAATTTCCAGTCTCACAATTAGGAGCCCATGGTGATTGATGTGCCTGGAGACATGGACGCTAGCTGGTCCTTCCCTCTTGGGTCAAGAGAGCTGCCAGAAACCTGGTGTTCAGAGTCCAGATCTGAGTTCTTCCCACCCCCACTGCCACCTGCAACCAACTCCCTTCCCTCCCCAGAGCCCATCATTGCCTTATGGATAACTGTGGCTGATATTCTCACAGTATTTGCATTTTAATAGGAGTCAAAGCCACAAGATAAAGCAGCCATCCCCAAGAACAGCAATTGTCCGCTCCAATAGGACTTTTCACCATGTCCAAGAAATGAGGGGAACACAGGCAATTTGAAAATATTATCTTTTAATTTATCCTTTATTATCTTTTTATGACACAATGCTTGCAACAGGTGGTAGTACTTGTGATTTTAATGCCCCATTTGACAAAAGCAAATATTGGCAACCCTATGTGGATCCCAAAAATAGTTTTTAGAAATTTTGCCAGGGTATAAAATCCAAATGTCTGGTTGCTGCTGAGCTAAAAGATTGAATCGGGGACTTGAGACCAGATGAGTCAGATGTGTGTGGGGAGAGTGGGGATGGGGACAGTGAAATAGAGACTTAACGGTGGAGATTTCCCTCTCCCTGAAATAGCACAGAAAGACAGATCATGGATAAGGAACTGGAAGGAGGCTCAGGCACTGTCCCATCTGATCTCCCTGTATTGCAGATGAGGAAACTGAGGCCCAGGGAGGGAAAATGACTAAGCCAAGTGACACAGTAAATTAGAGGTGTAGGCTCTGGCTATCACATGCTGAGGTGGCTTAGTACCTTCCCACCTGTCCCTTGTTCCTGTCTTGGCTCTAAAGCAAGTATCAGAATAGATGTCCTAGGATAGGTGGAGTGGGTCTTGGCCCACTGTTGAAGCTCTACTTCTTCCACAGCAATTTGCTTACTCCCAAAATGTAGGAAACAGCCCTGCTGATCAGACCAAGACGTTCCCAAAGGAACAAAGACCAAGCATAGAAGAGCATGTGGACCAAGCCACTCCTGACCAGCCTCTGAGTGACAGTGCTTCCCCACCAGTGACAGTTTTGCTTTAATCCTCCCACCTCCTAGATAGAAACAAAGATCCCTATCACTGAATCTCTCTACTACTTGGTGGCACCAAATCCCAGACTGGCCGCTGCTTCCCCAAGCTCTCCTCCAAATCACCCAACACCAACACAAACCCTCTAAGAAGCCCCCTTAGACCCTACTTTTGAGATGCCCAGAGGTCCTCAAGGTATGTTCTTCTTTGCTTCAGCAAGCTAAATAAACTGAACTCTTTTTGTTATTACAGGTGTGTTCCTGGTGTTAGTTGGTTGTTAGGCTGTAAACATTCAACAAATACTTGAACCACAGTATTCCAGGCAATGTGATGGTGAAGAAAAGCAATACAGTTTAAAACAGCGTGGCTTAAGGATAGACATATAATGTGATCAATGAAACAAAACTGAGAGTCCAGAAATAAAATGTGTCCACGGTCAACTGATTTTCCACAAGGGTACAAAGACCATTCAATGAGGAGAAGTAATAATCTCTTCAGCAAATGGCAATGAGGCAACTGGGTATCTACATACAAAAAGAATAAAGCTGGACTCTTACCTCAAATTATATACAAAAATTAACTAGAAATGGATCAAAGACCTAAATGTAAGAGCTAAAACTATAAAATTCTTTGAAGGAAACACAGGGATAAAATTTCAGAACCTCAGATTTGGCAATGAATTCTTAGATATAACACCAAAAGTGCAACAAAAGAAAAATGAACTTTATGAAAACAACTTCAGAGGACGCCATCAAGAAAGTGAAATGACCACCCATATAATAGAAAATATTTGCAGATCAGATATCGAATAAGGGACTTGTATCTAGAATAAAGAACTCTTACGACACTCAATAAGACAACCCAATCTAAAAATGAGCAAAAGATGTGAATAGGTATTTTTCCAAGGAAGATACACAAATGGCCAATAAGCACATGAAAAGATGCTTGCCATCATTAGTTATCAGGAAATGCAAATCAAAACCACAATGAGATATCACCTTACATTCACTAGGATGATCTAAAAGATAAGTGTCGATGAGGATATGGAGAGATCTGAATCCTCTGGTGGGAATGTAAAATGGTACAGCCACTTTGAAAAGTAGTCTATCATAAAAAGTTAAACATAGAATTGCCATATGACCCAGCAGTTCCACTCCTAGGTACACATCCAAGAGAAATGAAAAGATATGTCCATGCAAAAACTTGTACACAAATATCTATAGCAGCATTATAATAGCCAAAAGGTGGAAACTATCCAAATATCTCATGAAGGAATAAACAAAATGTGGTATACCATACAATGGAATATTAAGCCATAAAAAGAAATGAAGTGCTGCTCCATGCTACAGCATGAACCTTGAAAACATCATGCTAAGTGAAGGAGTCAACCACAAAAGACCACATATCATGTGATTCCATGTATATGAAATGTCCAGAATAGGCAAATCTATAAAGACAAAGTAGATTAGTGGTTGCTTATGGCTGAGAGGAGTAAAGAGGTGGAGGTGATGAGTATGGAGCTTCTTTTCAAGGTCATGAAAATACTCTAAAATTGACACGACAGTTGCACTTATCTATAAACATACTAATCCAATTTGTTATTGAATTCTACCCTTTAAGTGGGTAAATTGTATGGTACATAAATTATATCTCAATAAAACTGCCTAAAAGAAAATAGAGCCAGGCCCTTCCTCCGTGGAAGCTCCATTCTAGAGAAGGTTTGCATGAAACAGATCACCCCCCAAACATATAGTTTCCACCTGACACGAGGGCTAAGATGGAAAATCAGAGGGCCAGGAGACAAGCCAAGGAGAGCTGCATTCGGAGGGGGCTGGGGAACAAGTGTCAGCAAGGCTGCTCTTGGGAAGAGACTCTCTTAAATATTTTATTTTACAGCGTTATCTCACAAAATTCACCCATTTTCAAATGCACAATTCAAAAATATTTAGTAAATTTACTGTGTGGTGCACTCATCAACCATAATCCAGTTAGAACATTTTCATCAACCCAAAAAGATTCCTTAAGCCCAAACACAGTCAATCCCATTCCTGGCAACCACGAATCTATTTGTTTCTGCTGATCTGCCTTTTCTGGAAATTTCATATAAATCGATCATATATGACCTCGTATGTCTGGCTTCCTTCACTTAGCATGTTTTGAAAGACCATGTTGTAGTACATGCCAGTAGTTCATGCCTTTTTATTGCTGAATAACACTCCATTGTATGGATAGACCGCATTCTGTTCTCCCATTCCCCAGATGAAGAATAATGAGGTTACTTCCAATTTTTGGCTTACGAACATTTCACATACAAGTCTTCGTGTGGACATATGTTCTCATTTCTCTTGGTTAGATTCCTAGGAGTGGTATTTCTAAGTCATATGATAAATTTAACTTAAAAAAAAAAAACTGTCCCATTGTTTTCCAAAGTCAAACTATTTTACCTTCTGCGGGGAACTGATGCTTAAGCCGAGACCTAATAGATGAGAAGGAGCTAGCCATGCAGTGAAGTCGGTGAGAGGAAGACAGGGAATGGCACATGTGAAAACCCCCAAGCGGGGGGAAGGTAAAAGCTTACCTGGATAGAGGAGCTGGTTGCCTTAGAAGAAAATGTGAAAATGAGAGAATACGAAAATGAATCAAAATGAGGCCCCAAGGGTAGGACAGTATGAACAATGGGGATGTATGTTGAACACGAGACAATAAGAATAAATGTGTGTGACATCATAGAGGTTGGCCATTCAGGGCATAGCTAGAGGGAACAGCACCAACTTCGGAGTGAAGCCAACCTGAGTTCAAAATCCAGCTCAGCCTCTGGGATGTTGGGCATATTAATTTTTCTGAGCCTCAATCTCCTCAGCTGTAAAATGGAGACTAATTTTACACTGTTATAGAAGATTCTGAGGACTAGCAATAATGTGTCACATCAAGAACCTGGCTAAAAGGTACCAGAAGCCACAGGTATGTGTGGAGCCCCCCAGAATAGTTAAGTGGAGGGGGCAGTGACGGGGCTGAGGAGGGCAGTGGGCAGATCATGGGGGGCTGTGTCTTGAGGGCTGCAACTTTATTTACCCTAGAGGCAGTGAGAAAGCGCTGGAGGACTCTTGAGCTGACCAGGGTTGGGAGGCCCCGCAACTGTACAGAGAATGGGTTAGAGCAAGGTAAGACAGAGGAGGAGACAAGTCATTCTGCTGTGATTGCAGCAAGATGACAAGAGCATGGGGAGGCAGACGGAAATGATGGTAAGGGGAGAAGAGGTCATGGTGACCAGATTTGGGGGTGTGTGACATGGAAGAGTCCAGCATGTCTCCATGTGTCTGGCCTAGGCTGATCACCTGGGGAAGAATTGAAGACTGGGACAGCAGTTTGGCGATGGGGAGAAGGGGAAGGTGCTGAGGTGTTCTATTTTGGACACACCGGGTTTGAAGTGCCTGTGGAGTGTGTCCACTGGCCCCATGACAAATTGTCAGAAGAGAAAACCCCATATCTGGGAGACTCAGGGTGTGGACTCGGGTGTCCTCAGGAGGGCTTCTTTGTGTACACATTTCTGCTGCCACTGACCTTAGAGAGGCTCCACTCTCCTTCCTCATCTGCCTTGTTCCAAGCATGGTACAGACCCTTCCCTGAGTGCCCAGCTCTCTGTAGGGTCCCAGCTGTGGCTTTCAACAAGTCCCTCAGGGTTTGAGAATAATTCTATTGCATGAACACACCAAAGGGTTTCCTCTGAGGCTGGTTCTCTGCATTACTTCCAACTTTGCCCTCTGCCTCCTTCTTAATGTCTGGGCCAAGGTGATCCCTGAACCAAGGAAGCAAAGGTTCCCCTACCAGAGTCTGCTAGTGCCCTAATATCCACTCCCTTCTATGAACTTCTGATTTGCAACTTAGCATGTACCCATCCAGAATAACTCTTACAATTCCCAACCTTGCTTGCAGTAGGATGTGGTCATATAACTAAGTCTGGCTAATAAGTGGAAGTATCTTTTCTAAGAAGTGTCTCTAAAGGGAGGAGGTGTGGCCTTCATCATTTCTCCTTCCTAGTAGCTGGAATGCAGATGTGATGTCTGGAGCTCCAGCAGCAATCTTGGATCATGAGGTGGGGGTGACCTTGGGAATGGAAGCCACACACAATGGAGCAACAAGATAGAAGAAGCCTGGCAGTGCCCTACTTTGCCCAATTTCAGGGGCACCCTTAACATTATATTCTATGATCAACAAAATACAGACTACAATGTAAAAGTCACTCCCAGAATTTGCAAAGCCATGGACCTAGAGCCTGAGCCCCTGAAACTAGAGTGTCATATCAGCCTCAACTGCCTACCTGTGGACATCACGCAAATAAGAAACATACTTCCATTGTGAGCAACTGCAATTTGAGGATTTTCTGTTATCTGCAGCTGGATCTACCCCTAATATCCTTGGTCTACACTCAGTCCCACATCCTCCTTTCCTTTCCCCAGATCTATTTGTGACCAGGATGAGTGAGTATTGATTCCCTTCAGGAGAAACCACACCCTACCTCTGACAGTGGCCCCACAAGTCAATCCACAAAAGCAGCATAGCCATTCTGCCATAAGTCTCGCTCATCTCATCTTGTTTGTCTATTACCAGTCATTCAAAATGCAGTGGCTTCACACAATAATTAATTCCCCTAAGTTTTCTGGGCTCACCAGGCATTTCTAACTTGGGGTCCTCCATGAGGTTGCAGTCAGATGGTGGCTGGACCTATAAAATGACTTCATGCTGGCAGGTGGTGCGGGCTGGAAGCTCAGCCAGGCTGTGTGCAGGAGCTCCTACCTGGGCTTCTCACAGTGTAGAGGCTGGATTCCAAAGAGTATACTGGGAGTGAGCATTCCAGGATACCCAGGCAGGAGCTGCAAGGCTTTTAATGCTCCAGCCTTCAAAGTCACACAGCATCACTTCTGCCGTGTGGTTTGGGCTGGTGCAAGTTCAAGAGTAGAGGATTATACAGGGCTTGAATACGAAGAAGCATGGTTCATTGGGACCACCCTGTTACAGAGGAGTCTAGAGCTTGAAGGGAGGCTGTACCAGAGACACAGATTTGGGCATCAGCAGCATTTATGTACTAATCGAAACCCAAGATTGGATGAGTTTTGTGTGCACTTGAGTTTGTGTGTGGCATGTGTGGGTGTGTTTGGTGTGTGTTATGTGGGGGGTGTTTGTGTGGTATGTGCTGTGTGGTAGGTGCAGTGGTGGGGTGGTATATGTGCCTGCACATGGTTGGGAGCTGGAGGTTGGCAGAGGATAAGTGGGATTCTAGGAAGCACTGTGTCTTTAAATTAGTCGTCAGGGGTTCGATTCCCTTTTCTGCTGCCTCTCACTTTCCTCCTTCAGAGCCTCTGACACCATCTCCCCTCCCTGGGGCCACTGCCAGCCATGGGAGAAGTTACCAGGGACCACCTCTGGGGAAGGAGCAGGTCTGGGGCTCCTCGGGCTGCACGACTGGTTCCACCCTGCCCATGGTCACCCCCACTCCGTATTCATGATGGCGGCGGGTCCAGGCGGAGGCCCTGCAGAGTCCAGGCAGGGCTTACAGAGGCCCCTGCCACACCAGCAGTTCCCAGAGGACACCTTCTTGTCACACCTCTGCCCCATGCCAGAAGGCCTCTGGGGAGGCAGTGGGGATACTGTCCTCCTGGGGAGGCAGTGGGGATACTGTCCTCTTGCCTGGGCTCTGGGGTCTGATATACAAAAGTCACTGGGCCAGAAGTCAGGAGTCCCAGGTTCCACTCCTGCCACATGACTGTAGGTAGGTCACTTGCATTCTCTGAGCCAAATAAAAGGACTGAATTAGACCCCTTGAGATTTCACACAGAGTCCCAGCACTGAACAAGGTTCCACTCAGCTGCCCTAATAAAAGGACTGAATTAGACCCCTTGAGATTTCACGCAGAGTCCCAGCGCTGAACAAGGTTCCACTCAGCCGCCCTCGAACTGCCTCGCGCGCTCTCTCTCTCTCTCTCTCTCTCTCTCTCTCTCTCTCTCCCTCTCCTCTCTTTCCTTTCACGGGTGAAACCTGGAAGGCCCACACAAGCAGGACAGCACCAAAGCTCCAGAGGTCCTCTCAGGCAGACCCCGGCCTTAGTTCCAGCGTCGTCTCTTTCTGAGCCAGAAGCCCCCCATCTGTCAGGCAGCACCCAGTGGTTGCAGGGGAGGGAGCAGAGGGGGAGTTAATCTTCCCTGGAATATTAATGGTTCCGTCAGGAGTGCTGCGAATGAACTGAGCAGCAATCTGCCTTTATTAAGGAGGCGGGCAACAGCTGGAGCACAGGGGCCCAGGAGACAGAAGAGTGGAAGAGCAAAGGCAGCTGGAAGGAACCAGGAGGGTGAGACAGCAGGTAGACAGGGGAGGGGGTGCCCCACTGCCACCTGGGCCTCAGAGCCCCCTCCAACCCTCAACCACTCCACCTACCCCTAACCCCATCCGCTTACCTCTTCTGCCCCTTCCTCCAGGAATCCTTCTGGCAGTCATGCTTGACTGGGACCCATGGATGGCCTCCACTCGAACTGGCCTATCACCTAGACTTGTTGTCTCCCTGTAATTGTCTAACTCGGTGGTTCTCAGCCCTGCTGCACCTCAGAATCACCTAGAGAGTTTTAGCAATCCTAATGTCCCACCCACACCCAGAGATCCTGATTTGAGTGGTCTAGAGAAGGCCTTGCCATGAATATTAACATGTTGTTAGTTTCCCAGGTGCTTCCCATATGCAGCCACAGTTACGACGCCCTGCTTGACCTAGGGGACCCCTCCACCTCTTCCCAGCACCTGGCTTCATAACCCTGTCCAGTGGTGGCTTAACCACTAGACAGGGTTATGAAGCCGAGATTAATCACTGGCCCTATGGCTGGAAGAAATATCTTGCCATGAATATTAACATGTTGTTAGTTTCCCAGGTGCTTCCCATATGCAGCCACAGTTACGACGCCCTGCTTGACCTAGGGGACCCCTCCACCTCTTCCCAGCACCTAGCTTCATAACCCTGTCCGGTGGTGGCTTAACCACCAGACAGGGTTATGAAGCCGAGATTAACCACTGGCCCTATGGCTGGAAGAAATACATATTTCCCTCTTTTGCCTTTTTGTTCATCAAATTGAATCAATTTTTTAAAATTGCTCACAATAGATTTGTTCTGATTCCCCAACAGTGAAGAAAAGAAATGAGGCATCGGGGCCGCTGGGCCAAATTTCATTTATTAAAATGAACACTCACTAGCCAGAGGTAGCCCAGCCAACCTGTCACATGCCACCTGCCCCCACCCCGCACTGAGCTGCCCCAGGCCCCAAGTTGAAGGCTGCCCTGCTCAGCCTCAGGGGATGGGAACACACCCCCATACAGCTGCATCCCCAACCCTGGGCCCTTCTGTCTGACTCCAAATATTTCAACCTGAAACCAAATCCTGACCCCACCTGCCTTCCCAGGGCACATACCTCACACTTCAGTGAGCTGTGCTTTCCCAGGCAAAACCCCACAGGGTAGGGGCATAACAGACACCTCACCTCCAATACTCTGCCATGTGCCTCAGATGCCACTGCTGGAATCATAGATCATTGGAGTCATAACAATACTGGCTACTGTTTATTAAGAGTTTCCCATATACCTAGCGCTGTTGTATAAACTCCTCAAATAGTAATACTATGATTATCTCTATTTGATGAAAACACCGAGGCTGGAGAAATTAAATGGCTTGCCCAAGGTCACATAGGCAGCAATTTGTTGCGGCACACACTGTGGGTGAACCATCCAAAAGCTATTACCAAGCTCCCTTTCTCTTCTTTCTCTTACTCTATAGCTAGAAAGCTGAAATGTTCACCTTCCCAGCCTCCCTTGCTGCGAGAGGTAGCCTTATGACACAATTTTGGCCAATAAGCAAGAGACGGAAGCCCTTGGAGCAGGCATTTCTTTCCAAATAAAATGACAAAGCCTAGCTAAAGGAGAATACTTTGCCCTCCTCTTTCTCATTTCTTTCTGGTTGTCCTTTTTTCTTCCCCTAATTTAAGGGGAACATAGATGTGATGATCAGAGGTGTAGCAGTCACCTTGTGACCATGAAAAGAAAATCAACATGCTAAATATGAGGGAGCAGGAAAATAGAAGAATCCCAGGTTCCTAGTGATATCTCTACGCTGCTGTTCCAGCTTAGGCCTACTTTCTCCCAGACTTGTTCTGGGATAAGCCAAATAAACCTCTCCTTTGTGTAAGCCTCTTCCATCATTTCCTGTTACTCACTGCCGAATGCACTCCCAGCTAATAAGATGCAAACACAAGCAGTTTGGCTCCAGAGCCCCTGATCTTAGCAATCTTGCCCTGCCTGTCAGTGATTTTGTAGAGGACATGTTTGGAGACTCTTTGTGATACACCCTCTTTTTGGTCCTCTCCTATCCCTGATTGAAGGGCCGTTTGCCTCATATAATTTGGCAGCTGCCTGAGCACAGCTCATTGGCTTTAGAGTGGACACCCAACCAATAGCCGAGCCAGATTCTTTTTCAAGAACTTCAACCAAGCCTGGACTTTGTCTAATATGGAGAACATTGTGATGCACTACTCAGATCCTCCTTTAGGAATGAAGGGCATCGTCCCCCAGCTGCTGGAAGTGCTGCTGACATGAGACATGAGATATCTCTCAGCTGTCACACCTTTAAGGACTGCCTCTGTTAAAGAGAGCCGCCTTGCCAAGGTCACGCCCTCTTTCCTGGACAGCAGACAACCAATGACTAGTGGGGGAGGTCCTCTCACTATCCCAGGTCCAGAGCTACCCATGAGATCAGCTGAGGACATTTTGGGGGTGGTGTCAGAACTCAATTTCTTCTTCTTTCCACTCCTGCATTCTCCTCTTTCCTTCCGTGGCTGTTAACCCTGAGAACATTCCTAATAAATACCCTCTACTATAAACTCCATCTCACAGTCTACTTCGCAGGGAGCCCAACCACAGTGCAAGAGCCGGAAGAACCCAAGACACGGCTGAAGAGACCACTGCTGTTTATGAACAGAGAAGAGAAGCAGGAACCTGGAGCACAGCAAAGGGCAAGCAGGAGAGACCACGCAGTCTCCAAGAGGGAGCAGATGAAGCAAGTGTCCGCACTGATTTCTGACACTTCCCAGCTCCTGGGTCAGCTCCTGGAGACGCCCACAGGTTCCACAGACACCCCTGATTCCTCATAGCAGCTCCCCCAGAGCTGCCCCTGGTCCTGTCCACTTGTTTAGCTAACTTGAGTGGATTTCTGTTTCTTGCCATCAGACTATCCTTGAACAAGACCTGTTGCTACTCAGCGATTTATGAATTAAAAAACTAAAGCTCAGAGGAGAGGGACCTTCCCTGAGGTCACAGAAGGTTAGTGAAAGAGCCAGGTCTTCACCCTTTATTTATGTAACAAATAGTTATTGGGGACCTACTATGTGCTATGAATTGCGCTGATTTGGGGGTTATAACTATAAGCAAGGCAAAGATAATCCCTACTATCATTGAGCTCATAATGCAGTGAGAGAGAAGAACAAGTAAACAATTACAATGCAATGAGATAAGTGCTATGGAATCACTTAGGAGGGGGACTTATACCAGGCTTGGAACCTCATGGAAGCTTCCTAGGGGAGGTAACATTTACACCAAGGCCTACAGGAGAGCAGAGCCCTCCAGGAAAAGGGAACAGAATGTGAAAAGGCTCAGAACTGAAAGGCAGTGGTATGTGGAATCTACATTCTGGTTTTGTCTGATTAGCAACTTTTCCTCCGAAAGGGACCACAGCTTTCCTGGCCCTGCTGGGAGGTGGCCAATCACTATGCCTGTGTCCCTCACCTTAGGGTTAGGTCCATGACCCAGTCTTGCCCGACCAGAACTTCTCTCAAGAATATGCATCTCTAATGGAGACACACCAAGACGGAAGGCGGTGAGGGCTGAGGCATCCTGTGGCAGTGCCCTAGAGAGTTTGTCATGCTTCTTAGGTCTCCAGAGCAGCCCCAGATACTGTCAATCCTGAGGCCCATTCTCCAGCTTTTCTTTCCATTCTGTGACCTGCTTCACTGTCTCCTCAATAAAGCCCTTTTCAGAGTCAATTTTTGGTTCTTGCAACCAAATAATTCCAATTCAAAAATTAGTACCAGGAGTGAGATTCATGAAAAACCCTTAGGGATATGTGCGGTACTTGAAATTGGTTTTCATAACTCCACGGGGCCAAAATCAGTAGGACTCTGGTTCATATTATTTAACAGAAAAGAGGATAGCAATGGTACACAGCGGTGAACAGCTAATCGTGCTGTACCCTCCAGCCACGTGCCACCTGAAAGTGAAAGACTCTAACAGCTGCCATGAGCCAATTTATAAGGGGTGAGGAATGCTGGGACTACGGGCTGGATAATTGTTCCTAACACTGGATAATATAAAGCAAGAAAATGACAGGCTCAAATCAAAATGTTCACCTCAAGGCACAGAATAAAATTCAGGACCATTATATGACCATGCTAAAAGAATCTTTTATGACATGTAGCCATAGAATTGAAATTGCTGAGGAATGAACTTAGAGACTGAGTTTGAAGTACTGAATTATGGTGTCAGTCGAATTCACAACTTCACCAGGTCTCTTCTGTGAAAGGGAGGGCATCGGTCAGGCAATATTAGTATCCTAATGGAATGGTGGTATCTGGGGGGATTATGAGAACTTGGAGGACACTCAGCCCCTAAGTAGCTTAGCTCAGTGTCCTGCCCTTGAGTTCCCTCATGACCCACCCCTCACTGTTTCTCCCGGAATATTCAGGACTCCACATGGTCCAGATGATACAATGCAGAATCAGGGGAAGAGAGTCATATCCAGAAAAATTGCAGGAATTCACTAGTTTACATTTCTAGGGTACAAGGAATATGTGTGACAATGGATTTTGAGGGTGCCTGGATCAAGCTGGGAAGGACAGAAGTGTGCACAGGGCTGTGTTTATTGATATGAGTGTCATCGCCAGAAATTTTGTATTCAGGGTGCTCTCTCAGGCGGTTGGCAGAAGTTCTGACATTTTGCAGAAGTCACTAATGAAAATCTGGGCCAAATGATGATCCGTACTAATTGGCTAAAAAGGATCAGAAAAATTCTTGGCATAATTAGAGGAAGGAAGGCAAAACAAGTAGAGACAGAAACGCTGAATGAGATCTACCAATTCCAGGATGCACTCCCTTCTTACTTCCCGTGAGGATGCTGTCCTTGAGAGAGGATCATAATCTTGTCTTTTTCAATCAAAAAATTAGTACTGTGTTTCAGATATACAAGATGTATAAAGAACAATGTAACAAACACCTGTGAACCTCTTACAACTTAAGATATGAAATGTTTGAGTTTGAGTCCTAAAGGACACAAACATCAAGAGGGGATTAGAAAATGACTCTGAAGGGAAATTGGGGTGGGGGTGGGGAGGCAGAGTGGGTAGAAAGGGCCATCGGATCGCCATGCAGGTTGATCAATGGGAAGGACAGAGCAAAAGGAGAAAAGTTGGACAGGAAGAGTCCCAGACTGCAGCACATCTAGTTCTAAGAAAGTTTCAACAAGGCCCATGGGGAGTTCTGGAGCCAAAGTCATCTGTAAGAGGAGCCCCATGTCTCACAGAACGCGGCTGCCTGGTATCCCCGCAAGGCCGGGTGCAGCCTGGGAAGTGCAGTCTGATAAATCCAGTAGGCTCAGAGTGCAGCAGTGGGGGCCATCAGTCAATTATGTGCACTGCAGTAGGTGACACGTTTTCATGCCACACATGAAACATGGCTAATGGCAATCAAACACCTTATTAACTGGCACCTCCCATATCTTTACAATGGGGTCAGCTACCACCTCCAGGATTTCCAGCAGAAGGGCTTCTGTTGCAATGGGATTTCTAATCCTAGAATGGGTAGAAGAAGCCATTATGTGAAAATTGGGGGCATGGCCATCCTTTAATAGGCTGGTGGGATTGGGGCTATGGGAATCATCCAAGGACAGAAATCCCTGGACATAGGTAATCAATCGATCAAGAGTCCCTTGGGATGAAATGAGCAAGCAGCCCACTTAGGCCTCACTTGATCCTTCAACCCAAATGCTCTAGGTTTGGTGTATAATGGGCTCCAAAGCCCATTACTGAGAACCTGTAACAGGGACCCAGAGCCTAGAAAATGCAGGAGTGGACAGCACCTTTGAGCAGGACCTTCTGCAACAGCGCACAGAGAAGACATTGAGACTTCTATCCAGCTGCTGCCCTTCACCTGGGGTGCTGAGCACAGGCGAAGGTAGAGGATGTTACATGCGCACCTGGCTAACTAACCCCAACTCCTGGCGACAGGAATGTCACTGTGGTCTGTAGGAAGGAGTGGCCCTTCAGGAGCTTAGATGTAATACAGTTCCCACCTGAATTCACCCTACGCTAGGTCAGTGGGACCTCAACCCTCTCCAGGAGTTACTTCTCAAGTTCCTGTGAGGAAATCAAGGTCCTTGCAAGGGACATAATTCAGGGCCTGCCACCTCGGTGAAGATCCTGCAGGTCTGTGGTCTAGGTATGTCGGAATACTCTCTTCAGAGTGAAAGAGAATTTGCTGCAACTTGAATCCCCTACCTCTAAAAAGGGAGCACAATGCTCGGTGGCCTTCTTTGGATTTTGGAAGCAGCCTCAAGATCAACTCTTCTGATACCTTTTCTAAGCAACCTGAAAGCATCCAGCTTTGAGAGTGTCCCAAGCAGCAGAGGCTCTGCAGGGACCCAGGCTGTAATGCAGGCCCCTCTGCCCTTAGCACCTGCCCAGTGGTGCTCAGAGCATCCAGGACAGGGCACAATGCTGCATGGGGCTCACCCGTAGCAAACTCCCCATAGTAAAGTCCCAGTAGAGTCTCTGAGCTTTTGAATAAGTAATTTTTCTTTGAGGAAACAGATTCTTGCCAACGACCCTAGAAAGACTGAATATCTGATCCTGTGTCACCAGGCAGTCAGCAGCCTGAGATGTCCATCACAAATCAGATGCCATCTGTGCCCCTGACCCTACATAGGGAGTGCCCAGCGGCACGCTATCTTCAGTAACCCTGTGCATAACCCGTGTCAGGGCTCTCTTTTCTCATGGGAATAAGCCTCCATACTCTTTGCAGCAGAGACCAAAGGTATCAGGAAAAAAATATTTAGTTGCCAGTAACAGAAAACACTGGCTTAAACAGAGGAAAGGCTCGCATAATTTCAAAAACACAAAGTTAATTGCTTCTGGTGAGGCTGGATCCAGCAGCCCTGTGTCATCACTAGGGACTTTGTTCCTGCCTCTCTTCTCTGCTTTCCATGGTGGTAATCTTATTCTAACATTACCCTCTCCGCTCCACACAGAATGGCTGTCAGCATTCCCTGTGCTACACTATTTCTTCCTTCAAGTCTGGGGGCAGTAAGTATAAGTCTGCTGACAACTCTTGGGGAAGCAGTAGGGCTCCTTTCCCAGAATCCACCAGCATCCTTGTGTCTCCCTGGCCTGAACTGGTCACGTGCCCACTTGTACATCAATTCCCGTGGCCGGGGACCTTCACTGATTGGCTGTAGACATCCCGGCCCAGCCCCTGGAGCTGAAAGAAGCCAATCCTATGACCAAGAGTGGGGGAGGGGCATGACTCCAAAGGAAATGGGGGGCTTTATTGCCAAAAAAGTGGGAGGAATGGACACTGGGCCCCCAAAACAGCAGACTTTGCACGGAGATAGGGTGCAGTAGGGGTGGTGCAGTGAGGAACTCAGGTTTGATAATAGAATCATAGTCCTGTATTTTGGCTTGAATCTTATAAATTCTCGACTCCAACCATGTTCATAGAATTTTTTCATCTCAGGGACCACTGCTAGCTGTGAGGAGGGGAAGGCAGCTGTGGCCCTGGTGGAGGGCGGTGGGGAAAACCGAAGAGCTACAACTCCAGCTGTTTCTCCTGAATTCCCAGGCAAACCACCGCGAGAGCTGGCTTTTCCTCTCAGCTTCTCTCTCTCCAGTGGGTACCTGGGGGCATTAGAGGCTGCCTACTAACAAGGCTAGGAACCTGAGAACCAAGTCCTGGGAAAGTACAGGCCCTTGTCTCAGGCTCTGCAATTGAAGACTTTTTTACGCTACCGGCTCTTATACAACTTTTCAGATAGTTTCTATTCCCCCCCTTTTTTTTTTCTTAGAGACATTCCAGGTTCTGTTCCAGGCCACCCTAATAAAGCAAGTGCCACAATAAAGGGAGTTGTAATCTTTTTGTTGGTGGAGAGTTTTGCCTTCAATTTGTAAAAAAATGCAACGTCTGTAAAGTGTGATTAAGCAAGGTGCAATAAAATGAGGTCTTCCTGTACAAACATTTTATCCCAAAACACACTAATTAAATATACTCTACAAAGAGATATTTCTGCACTACGTTTTCAGACGAAGACACACTCACCATCTGTTTCTTGGACTCTGCCATCGGAAGGCAGAGATTGTCATGTGGACCACATCTGAGTTGCATGCCATGTTTGCCTGGACCAAACTGTTTTACTTTGTTTTAATGCATGGGGTGGTGCAGGAGGAGGGGATATCTTTCTTCTACGGCTCCTTGGGCTGCTGCCTGCACAGCCGCGTCCATCCGTTCGGAACTGCTCTCTGGTAAGCCTTTACTTTGTCCTGAAGTTATTTTTCTCTGCTATAACTTTATTTTTTAGTGCAAGATAATCATGAGCCCCAAAAGGCACTGCCTGAAAGTAGGTCCTCAGAGATGCACTACCCCTCCTGCCCTTCCCTCGGAGGGCAGAGTACTGCTCATCTTGTGTGGGATGGGTAAACTTCACCCCATTACATTTTAGTATAAACCATAGTATTGTGTTAACTTCGGGTCATTGTTTACGGTGTACATAAATTTGTTTTACTTGTTCAATTGCTAAGTTTTTTTCTGTGAGTAATTGTGTTTTGGCATAGGATAGAACATACTGTAATTTTTTCCATTAAACTTAATAAAAGAAAGTTTCATTTTATAGTATTTCATCAGGAGCAGGGTTTTCAGAAATGAATTAAAGTCATCGAACGAGGGAGAGATGTATTCACCCAGGCCTTCTTGAGCTTTGCCTCCATGGGAAGGGTTGGGAGGGGGTGTCTTGCCCAGGGCCCGCAGGTGCAGGGGGTGAGCCCTGTTGTGTCCTCTTTGTTCTCTGCAGAGACCTGTGTACATTTTCTCTCCCTAACTCACTTTCAGGCTCCTTAAGCTCCTTCGCACCCCCAGCACCAAGCCCAGTGCTGAGTATCCCTGGTACTTAATAAATACTGATGAATGCAGGGATATGAAAGAAAGGTAAGTGGCAGCCCCGCCCTCACCCGGAGCTGCACCCCTGGGGCTGAGCACCAGCATCTGGAGATCAGAGATGTGGGGAGAGAGCCAGCAAGCCTGGGAGGCTGCCCTCTGACTGGTTCCTGGGCCCAACAGGTCTCACGAGCTCAGGTAATGCACTTCCCACCCCACACCATCCTAGGCCAGGGGCTCCCAGGGTGGGCAGACTAGCACTGTCTTCCTGTTGGGTTAGAACCAGAGAGGGATGGAGGAGCTGGGCAGGGAAAAACTCCCATCCCATGTGCCTCCTGGGGACTCAGCCAGGAGCAGTGGAGAAGGAAAAACATTGAATGCAGAAGTTTACTCCTGGGAAAAGTCTGCTACTCTTGCCCCAGTATCTGTTTATTCCTTCTTCCGGTTGTCTGTCTGGAGTATAAGGACATTTTCCTTGCAGCTAGGAGTGGTCATCTGACTAAGCTTTCAGGAATTTTGCTTAAGGACGGTTGGCATACACACTTAGCCTCTTCTTATTCATCCTTTCTTTCTGCTGATGAAATGAGGATGAAATGAGCCAGAGCCGTGGCAGCCATTTTGGACTACGAAGTAACCCTGGAATGAAGACTACACAGAGCAGAGTAATAAGAAAGAAAAAATTCAAGTACTGAGGACTGGTTAGAGCAGAGCTGCTGTGTCATCTCTGGACTTTTACATGAAAGAGAAATACACTTTTATCTTGTTTAATTCATTGATATTTTTGTCTTTATTACTCCCAATCAAATATACTTTTATTGATTCATACTCAAATCCTGTGACTCTCATAGTGGGCCCAATAAGAAGGCCCTGGGGCAGTGTGGCACGGGGGCTATGTGGGAGCTCCAGGACCTGTGGTCAGCCCCCATGGACACAGCTTCTCTTACCTCCCTACCACCCAACTGCTTCTTCCCACTTCCTCTCCCACATACACAGACAGACTAACCTCATCAGGATCCTGTAGCTGGAGCAGAGCTCAGAGAGCACCTAGACCCACCTCACTCCCTTGGCTAACAGATGCTATGCATCTACTCTATGCAGGAACTCAGAGCTAATAAGACATGGCTCCCCCTGAGGTTCTCAGTGTAATAGGGATGATGACAGGCAGTACCACAAATGGGTAGTATACAGGCTTTGTGTGGGCTCCCCCTGAGGTTCTCAGTGTAATAGGGATGATAACAGGCAGGGAGTACCACAAATGGATAGTATACAGACTTTGTGTACAGGGTATGAAAGGCAAAGAGTTGAATTTTAATGGATGAGCAGAATTTTGCTAGACAGAAAAGAACATTCTGGACTGAGGGAAGAGCAAAAATGGAAGAGCAGCACATTAAAGAAACAGCCAGAAATTCCCCATGGCTAAAATGTGAGGGTCCTAGTGCAGGAAGATGGGGAACAGGGCTGGGAAGGCAGCTGAGCCAGGCCCTGTAGGATCTTGCATGCCCACAGAAAACACTGGGCCTCTACCCCATAAGCAGTGGGGAGCCAGCAGTTCTCCAGAAGGGAAATTGCAAGGTCAGATTTATGATCCTAGTTTGACTGATGAGGAAATTGGAGTCTAAAGGGAGGAAATAACTAGCTGGGGTCTGGTCACTCATTTATCACAGGTTCCTAGTACACACGAGCCCCGGATATGTAGAGCTCCCAGCTGCCAGAGGCCCAGTGCCACTCTCAAGAGAATGGGCGTATTAGAGGGATCAGCACGGCCCTCCTCTGTCCTTCTTCCCAGATGCCTGCCCCAACCTGGGTCAAATGTGCAGTGACGCCCCCACCTAACTGGGGCACAGGAGGTCGCCTGAGGAGCCAAGCTGGGGAGAGAGATCACAGGCATTCTGGGAGCAGTTTAGAGCAGAGAAAGGGCCTGGCTGGGCCCCAAGGCCCAGGAATCAGTGTTGGCTCCCACTCTGCTCGGGTGTCAGGGTAACAGAAATGACCTGTTGAACCATCCTCAGCTACTTCTTGGTGCTAGACCCTGGTCCAGAACACAGGGACAAATAAAACTCAGTTCTGTCCTCAGGGAACTCATAGTCTGGAAGCCTGGAAGAGGAGGTGGGTTTGTAGACAGTTAGGACACGGAAGGAGCCCAGTCACTCTAGTGATTTCTTAGTACAAATATGGTCATATCAACTTTTAAACCCTTGGCTTGTCACCTGCCTAAATCTGCTCATGCAGTCTCTCGGCTTCTTTCAGAGGCCCTCTTCCCAAGGAGACCCCAAAAGAGTGCCCCATGCCAACTGCAGGCAGCAACTTCTTGTGTCCTGGAAGCTTTAGGCTGTGCCCTCTACATGGGAAAATGCGGTGGCACCCTCAACAAGACACAGATGTCCTCCATATAGAGATAGGAAGTGATCCTCCTCCCTGCTCTGGGCCAAAACCTGGCTTCTCCCACATCTAGATACCCTTAGGCCTCTCACAGAAGCAGCTCCTTCACCATCTGGCCTTCATCTCTCTCCCTTATGAGGTTCAACCTCAATGTAAGGGCTGAACAGGGGACAGACCCCAACTTGTATCCACTACTTTCTCTACCACTGTCCCTATTGTCCCCCCACCCACCACCATAAAAAGAAACAAAATAGGGCCCTGAAGGATGGATGGGGGCATTTGGGCAGGTGAGGAGGCAGCACAGGAGCAGTTACTCAGAAGGCAAGGGCCCTGTGGTGTTAGTGGGCAGCATGCCTAGAGTATGATGTGTATTACAGAAGGTGGATGGGAGAGACTCGAGGTGGAGAGGCAGATCCTGCTCAGATGTCATAGACACTGGTAATGGGAGCCATTGAATGTTGTCCAGGACAAGGTGCCAGGAACCTCACACCGACCTCTAGTTCCAGAGTTCTCACCACAGCCCCACCCACCTCATGCAGCGACCCTAGCTCCAAACCCTGCCTATTTGCAAGGCTCTCCTTGCTGCCCTGTCTCCAAGCCTAGTGATGGATACCCAGCAACCACAGAAGTGCAGGTGTGACAGAGCGGCACCTAAGGACAGAGATAGGGCACTCCGGTACCTTAGCAGGTCGAGTGGGGCACACACCAGCACCCGTGTTACGTGACTTTCGGGAGAATATAAGGTTGCATGGACTATCGGGCCTTCTCTGAGTCCCCGCCTTGCATTGCAAGAAGAGAGTCCTTGTCTCTCTGGCCCCCACAGCACCCCACAGAGGCCTCTGTCTTTGCCCTAATGTTACTGTTTGGTAATTGGCTACCTTCCGAGACAGCAGTTTCTGTCTCCTTCCGAGACAGCAGTTTCCTCAAAGGCTGTGACAGATTATTGCTGTATTCCCAGGGAGCTCCCAGGGTGTTCAAGAAATGCCTAATGACTAAATGCGTATGCTCTAGGACAGAACAGGAGGTGAGTCCGGGGGTCTGTATACACTCGTGGGTGCCCGTGTGTGTGTATGTGAGTGCGTGTGTGTGTGTGTGTGTGTGTGCACCTCTGTGGAGGTGGGTAGGTATGGGTGTGAACGCCCAGTGTAGTCTGGCCTGTATCTCACCTCACCCAGGGAAGTTCCTGGAAGGACCAGAAAGAGTGGCCAAGTTTCCTTTCGTGCTTCATTTCCATGACGAGTGTTGGCAGTTTATCCAACTGATAAGAAGAAGATGGGGTAGGGGCGGGTATGCTAATTCCTTTTCACTTTATTGAATCCACCAATCCTTCACAGCCTGGGGGCCCTAAGAGGGGGTGATTAAAAGACACTTCAGTACACTGGTTATTGCCAATTAACAGACTCCAATATAAACAATTAATAAAGCCACTTGGGAGGCCTGGAGAGGGATTCAACGCCCCAGGCTAGGCAAGCTCTGTCAGCTGCAGGGCTCCTGGGCCCAGACACAGATGGCCCTGGCCCGGGGGCAGGTGGTTAGGGGTAATGAATGCCTGGGAGGTGGTAGAGAGATGCCAGCGGGAGAGAGCTGGCAGGCTCTGCCCAGCCACAGGAGGTGAGGAATGGAGGGGGTGGGAGCTGCGAGTTCATCCCAATGATGTCAATAGACCATAGTCCCAGGAAGGGGTGGGAGGGGCCTTACTCAAATCCCCAGAGCCCATTTGTACAGTTTTCTTTGGACCATAAGGCCAACACCCTTTTTTTCCCTGCCTGTCACATCAACCAGGTAATAGCCAAGCCTGATGGGTCTCTTACCCCAACCAAAGCCAAGGGGCCTTCACCAGTTACTGCACCTCATAGGAGAAACCACTGAGACTCCGTTCTGCTTGCCAGCCTGGCCCTGTTGTGGTCCAGTGGTGGCTTGCTTTCTCAGGGATGAAATGTGCCACACCTGCCTGGGAGTGGCTTTGACTCTTTAAGGCAGTTTTCAGGGGTTGCCAAGTGAGCTTTCCAAAGGTGCCACTCTGTGCCCGCTAGTGCCAGATGTTACTCAAGCCCATCTCATGAAATCTTCAAACTGATCTTTGTGGGAGGTGTGAGCTATAGGTGAGAAAACACTCACACTCAAAGGATGAAAGAACTTGTATGTGTAACCTAATCACTCTCTCAGCTGGTAAGTAGTGGGGCCTGGACAGGACCCTAGGTCAGGGCTCCACCTGCCATGGGCTCTAGGCCAGGAGGAGGCACGCTTGTCCTGTAAAGGGCCAAATAGTAAACATTTGAGCTTTGCAGGCCACATACAATCCGTGTCACAACCACCTGACTCTGCCAATGTGGTGCAAAAACAGACGTAGACAATGCCTAAATAAATAAGCGTGGCCGTGTGCCAATAAAACTTTATTTATAGACAATAAAATTTTCATTTCATGTAATTTTCACATCACAAACATTCTCATTTTGATTCTTTTTCACTCATTTAAAAATGTAAAAACTATTCTTAGCTCACAGACCATACAAAAACAGGTAGCCAACAAGATTTGGCACATAGGTCATAGTTTGGCAACCCCTGATCTAGACTTTAGGAAGCTTTGGAACTCCCTGGGCATCCCAAAGGAAACTTTCCTGTGACGTGACCCCTGCGGGCAGGGAGTCTAGAGTTCCATCATACAGCCTTGCTGTTGCAAAGTGGGGAGGGCAAAAATAGGACGCCAGAGAACCTGTTTCACCAAAGAGCTACATGGCCACAAAGCATGGCCCATGAGGGACAGAGACAGTTGCAAATGGGTGTGATGTGAGTACAGACAGACGAGAAGTGATGCCACCACCTCTCCTGCTGCTTAGCTGGCATGCGGCAAGGCATGGACAATCTAACATGGACCCAGAACAGCCTCCTGCTGTCACATGGGACTGCGAGTGTCTCTGATGCTCTGGTACTCCAAGATGAAAAAAAAGGAACCAACTCAGAGGGAGCTGAAACGTCTTTCATTCCTACCCCTGTTCGCCTCACGCATTCAGTCATCAAACATTTTCTGAGCATCCACTAAGGGTGGCTTGTTTTTCAGTTTGAGACAAAGCCTCCTAGTCTTGCAGCTTTCTTAGGAAATGATCATGGAGGAGCGGGAGCATTGTGTTTGGGTGGCCAAGGACATTCCTGAGCCGTCTGGAAAGCGAATAAATAGAGGAAGTCCGTGTCAACAGAGCAGGTAAGTAGTCTCCTGAGGGAATCTCTGGGTGTTGGCAGAGCCAGTCATTTAGCAAAGCCAGTGCTCTATGGAGGCAGCCAGAAGGTGTCCTCGAAGGCTTCGTGTAAAGGCAGTACCGATTGATGGGAAGAGAGAGCATTAGCTTTGAGAAACCAAGAGGTGAGTTTGCAATCTGGCCACTTGTGGGTGTCCCACCCCCACCCCCGTTGTCCTCGCTTCCTCACTTGTCTTCCATGGGGCGCTTTGTCATCTGGGGATAGGGGGCAGAACCAGAGTTCCACCATCACATCTGCGTGAGGCCAGGGAGCAGGCATGAGCGCTTCTTCTTTTCCCAGCCCACACCTTCAACCCTCAAAAATCCTGCTGGCTCTACCTTGAAAATGTGCCCCAAATCAAGCCGCTTCTCCTCATCTCACTGCTGCCACCCTGGCTGGAGCCTAGAGGAGTGCGGTAGCCTCCTCACAGGTCTTCCTACCCCATAGTCCATCCTCCGCCAGCAGCCAGCTTAAGTCAGACCACATTCCTCTCTGGTCTCCATGGTCCCACAGCTCTGCCATCCGAGAATGAACCCAAATTTCTAGCTTGGCTCAAAACTCTGCAACCTCATGTCTACCACCCTCTCCCCACTCGTGCACACCCACCACCCTGGCGTCTTCCCAGTCCCTCCTCTGTCTCACTTCCCCCGTATACCCCCAGGTTCCCTCCCTCACTCCTGCAGGTATCCCCTCAGTGACTGGCTCCTTCCCTAACCTCCCCCTCATTGTCTTCCCTGCATTTCAATCCCCAGGCTAATTTGTCTGTTTATTTCCTGTTTGTCTCCTGCTACTAGGAAAGGCCTGGGGTCTACAGATCTGATCCGAGGATCCCCAGATAAAATTCAGGGGCTCTGTGAACATGGTTGGGAAGAAATCACATCTTTATTTTCCCTCATCTTTCGTTGAAGTTTAGCTCTTCTTTCCATTGTGCATGTTCGCAACAAACCATAGTAGTTGTCACAGCGCCTGTGGCTCTGTCACACACAGAAAGCTCAGATAATTTCAAACCATAGTATAATTGCAGCAGAAATCCTAAAATATCACTTACATGCAACCCTACTTCAAAATGATGGTAGTTTTATTAGACTCATTGCTTCGATCTTATTATTTAGTGCATTAATAAAGAAGCACATATATTACGCCATTCCAATTTTTTCTTAATATTTTGATCACTGCATTTTAATATAATTGGTTTCCTTTGAATCTTATAAATGTTATTGTGTGCATTTACAAATGTTATTCTAAGAAGGGGTCCAGGTGCCAGAGGGGTCCACGGCATAGCAACAGTGAAGAGGCTCTGTTCGAGAATGTAAACTCTGTGCAGAGAGGGCCAACACAAAGGAGGAGCTCAATAAATATGGGTGGAAAGAAGGCAGGTGGGGAGAAGGGTAGAGAGAGGGAGGGAGGAAAGGAACCAGCACAGAAGTGCATACGGCTTAGTGGTGAGAGTAGAGCCTGAGTCAACTTCTCTGGGCTAACCCAGCTCTGTGGCATGCTCTATTGTGGAGCCTTGGGTACATCGTGTAACCTCCCAGAGCCTCAGTTTGCTCATCTGTAAGATGAAGATATTAGGACAGGCCCTGGTGCACAATGAACACTCCGTGAATTATAATATATTTTGGTTAATGTCGTGGCTTTCCCAGTTCTATGCTTTTGTCATGGATCTAGCTCCTCAGCCAAGAAGACAAAGGGACTCTCACAGAGCTCTCCCACTGCAGATGTCCAAGGTGTTCTAAGGAGACACAGCCCAATCTGGGAAGGCTGGCCAGTGCTGGGCCACAGACAATGTCTGAAAGAGGGAGTGTAGATCTGTCCATTACACAGCCAGGCTGTGGGTCGTGCCTGACCAGGGGATGTATAGGGGATGAGGTGGAAGTCTAATCATGCCCCTGGAAGGGGGAGCCCTCCAAGACCCTAATTCATGAACATGGAGGCATTTATGATGATGGCGATGCCAGGAAAACACCTTGGACAAATCATTAAGAAGGTGGTCCTGAGAGCCTGAGGCAAACTTGGCCCCAGTGGCTAAGTTCTATGCCCACTGTCCTACAGTCTGATTTTCCCTGTTTTACCCTAAGACCCCATCCCAGGGGCCAGAACCCTTGCCCTTCCTCAGGTCAGCATCTCTATTCCCTGGGCGCCCCTTGTCTGATGCCCTGCTTCCCAACCTTTTGCCCACCACAACACACACAGAAAATGACAATCATTTGCAAAGCATGCTGTAGTGAACAGAGGACAAGGGAGCCAGAGGCAAACAGCCTCGGGAGCACCCCGAGGGCTGGAGACACACCTCACAACTGCCTCTTTATTTCCATACAGGCAGTGTATTCCTGCCTCAGGGTCCTCTGGTCTGCATCCAAATATCCACATGATTTGTCACCACCACTTCTTCTTGTCTAGGCCAAAGTTTCAGCCTTCTCCACGGCCTGCCAGGAGGAGTCTGAGGTGGTGGAAAGACCCTGGCTTTGTAGTCTGTTCGTCCGTAAATAGGATAGTACATTGGCCTCTGGGGTTGGCCATGAGGACAGAGGTGGTGTCTAGACATTCCTGGGTGGAGCAGGTATGCTGGACTAGGGTCCTGGGATGACCGGTAGCCCTGTCCCAGCTCTGCTGGTGAGAGAATGCCTGTTGTTTTGGGCTGGGATCTCAGCAAGGGGCCATCCCTCCTGGACCTCAAATAGACCCAGCGCACCTTCCAACTGTGCTTTACAATGTCCCCAGCATGGGAGCACACTTTTGCTCATCAGCTCTTCCCACCATCCTTTGAGGGAGTTGAGGCGTTTTATAGATGAGGAATTCAAGGCTTCGTCCAGGGGAGGTGACAGGCACCCAGGTCTTTTCCCTGTGTGCCAGGCTTCGTGCTTCCTGCTGCAGCCCTTTCTGCTGGCTGAGTCATGATATGTCTGCTTAGACTCATCTCAGGACCCTACCTTTACACTCAGCAAGGGACGCTAAGTGGATTTGGGGGTCTGCAGTGATACCAGCCTACATTTTATTGAACCTTGACCACGTGCCAAGCGTTTGACTCTGGGACTTACTAATCCTCACAAGTATAGGAATCGACACGGTTGTCCCCTGTCCTCTGTCCTGACCCTCAGATATGAGAGAATTGAGCCAGCAGCAAGAGTCAGCCTGGTCCAAATTATGTGAAAATCTGTGTTCTCTCCCACCCCACCACTGGGAGAGAAGGGCAGCAGGGTCAAAGAGGAAGGCAGGAAGAGGAAAGAAAATGTTGTCTGAGGAAGCTTCTAGTTTGGGAAGTCTGAGACACTAGAAGGGAGGCAAGGGTGGATAGCTGATTCAGAAGACAGAGCTGTAGCCAGAAAAAGCAAGCTGGCAGCCACTTGGGAGCCACCTGGTAAGCTGAAGGGCTTGGCAAAGGAACGAGGCTGCCAACACATCTGCACCCTCAAGAGCCAAAAGGTTTGCAGCAAAGCTGGGATGAGGAATGGGTTCCTAGTGACACAAGGGTGACACTCATGTCCCCTGCCAGTCCTGGCCTCCAGGCTGCCTGCCACAACTGCACTCCAAGCATCTCAGCCCCTCCTGACTTGAGTCCAGAGATGGGACCCAGGGCCAGTCAGATGCAGTAGATTCATGGATGTTACCTTATGGGCTAAATTTCTGAGGGCTGGTTTACCTGGGGTTGGGTGGCTGGGAGACAAGGCGGGCATCTTGTCACTTTGGGTGGCTAGATGTTTGTGCATGCTTATGTATGTGTGTACTAAGTGCGTGCAAGCATCAACATGCATGTCTTCATGTGTGGCCCTACGCACGTGTTTGCATGTGCGCCTGGTGTGTGCATGTGTGTGCGCATGAGCATGTATTGACTGTGGGTGTTTGTGTGTGTGTGTGTACACATGATAGCATGAGGTGCGTGGGTGCACATGCTGTGCACATCCACATGTATGCATCCACGTGCATGTGTGTGTGTGCTGGAGAACTCTGCAGAGGGAGCCCAAGTAATGGGGGAAAGATCCTGTGTTCCCATCGCCCTTGCTGAAGCTGCCTGGGTGAGAAGGATGTGCAGAGAACAGGAGGCCTGTGGAGCCTTCTTGTCCCAAAGGTGCTACCACCCGAAGGGGAGGAAGAGAGGGAAGAAGCAGCACCTTATTTAAATGCAAATGACTGAAATACAACTTTCTTTATTAAAATGCAAATTGTACTTCAGTCTCTGACACCTTCTGAGTGCCAAAGCCACAGAACACAATCAGGAATCAAGGCTGTAGGACCCCCAAGCAGCCAAGATGGTGCCAGTTATATGAAGAAAACGGGGCCAGAGGATGGGCCCCAGGTGGACTTGGGATGCTAAGCCAGGTGCTCCTCCTGCCTCTGAGGCTTCTAGAAGATATAGCAGCCACTGATGCCAAAAGTGGAGCCAGAGATCTAGATATCATCCCCATAGGAGACCAGGCTGGGACTTGCCATGGGTCGTCTCCTGATGGCTCTCTGCCTGGCTGGGGAAACACACTGTGTGGTTTCCTAATGAGTCCGAGCTCACTGGTGAGCCTGGAGCCCTCAGCCGGGAGATGGCAAGAACTGTTTGTCTGCTTGCCAACATGGTTAAATGAATTGCCTCTTGGGTGGTCAGACTTCACTGCCAATGGGCAGAGCACTGGGGTCTGCCTGAAACAGCCCCCCTCGGCCCTCTCCTAGCTCAGGTCCAAGGCAAGCCTGTCTCCCTCAGCCCCTCCTCTTGCCAGGGGCCCAGGAGCAGACTTCCAGGCTGCCAGGTACAGCTGTTTAGGTCATGAGGAGGCTGCAATTGGGCCCTTGTCCTGCTTCACAAGCTGGGTGACCTGGCATGGGACCAATTCCTCCAGGAAGAAAGGTGTCTCTTTTTCACACAAAGAATCATTTGACTTACACCTTTTTCTAATTCATCAACCCACATAGGGCACCTTTCCCTATTTTGCACAAGTCTCTGTAGAAGTCGGGAGCCACCAAGACCCCTGACTTCTCTTTCTTCTGCTCTCTACACATCCCTCTCAGATCTTACTTCTCCCTGCACCTTGGTCCCTCACTCCATCTCTATATTTTGTTCTCGCCACCCCTTCCTTGCTCCCCACCTCTCTGCACCCCGCCGTGGCTTCTCTTATTTGTTTCTCCAAAATCAGAGTGGCACCAAGTCATTACTCCCAAGGGTCCGAGGCAGGGGCAGGCAGCCCAGGAATGGTGGGCAGGCCCTTGCTGGCTCAGGGCCGCCCTGGCACACGCAGAGAGCCCTGGGCGTGGGAGAGGGTCCCGCCCCTTCCATCTGCCAGGCTCCTAATATAGGCGGCAGCAGCATGGATGCGGGTGGGGAGCGGGAAGCAGAAGGCAAATTGGAGCTGGAGGGCGACAGGGCTGTGTTTCCTCATATAAATAGTCCCGTCTGTCACTCTGGGGGAGAGTATCTTCCTGGGGCACTTCTGATGTCATCTGCTTCTCAGGAGAGCTTTGCCGGTGTGAGCAGGGTCTGAGGTGAAGAGGCTTCAGTGCTGGGGGCCTAACCCAACACACCTCAGGGGCCAACACCCCAGGCAGCTCTGGCCTAGTCCAAGCACCTTCTTGGCTGCCACAGATTCACTCATACCCCAAACTGTGAATGCCTACAAAGGGACTCTTCCTTGACATCACTCCCAAATCACTCAGCTGATCCCACTGAACCCAGGGGCTGTACTAGCTTGGGGAGGCTACCGTGGGGGACCCCAAGGAGATGGTAACCTCATTTATATCCCCACTTCTCTATGAGATGGGTCCACGTAATGACAAAGGTTTTGGTATTAAACACAGGTGGCCCTCGGCTCTTGCCACGCTGGCCTCGCCCTGTCAGCCCTGCCCATTCGCTTCAGAGGCGAGTAGAAAGCCTTCCCCTCACAGCCACTCCAGAACAGGTTCCAGGCTTCCATCTGGTATGTCTGAGTGTCAGTGTAGGCTTGTTTGGACCCTGCCACCTTGTCAGAAAGGTAGAGGACACAGGGCTGCCCCCAGGACTGGGGTTGTATCTCCCCCAGAGGAAGGGGTCTGGTCTTCCCATCAGACTGGTGGTCTGGCTCCCTCCTCAGACTGGAGCTTCAGGAGGGGGCTCCACACCCACTCTCAGCTCCCCTCCTGTGAAGGATGTCCTGCGGTCTTGCTGGCGGTGCCACTGTGGGACTCTGTCTTGAGAGCCTGATCTGGCCTGGAAAGAGATGAGGAATGATGGGAGCTGCTGGGGGTTCACCCAGGACCTGACTAGTAAGAACAACCTTAAACTGCAGTGGGCAGGGCTGAGGCTAGAACGATTGCCCAACCTGCAGTCTGGGAGACCCCGGAGGGTGTTGTAATGGGAACAAAGCACTGGGCTGAGTCAGATGTGGAGGGGGAGGCCAGTGTGACAGTGAGCAGGGAGCCCTCCCTCACCCTAGGAAGATGGGTTTAAATGTTCTCAGGGGAAGGACAGGTTGGGGAGAGGCCACTCCCTGTAGACCCCTTTGTGTCTGGTGGATTTGAACAGTGTGGCTCATGCAGGACAGTGAGCCTGGGCGCTGGAGCCATGAGGTGCTGCCATGGGAAAAGCATTTAACCTCTCTGAGCCTTGCCTCCCTCCAAGGGAACCCCTAACAGGAGCTACATCATGGATATTACATAATACCACAGTGCCTGGCACATGGCAAGCACACACTGTCCTTGTCCTTAGGACCCAGGACCCCAGACCTCCACTTTCTCGCAAGGAATGCACACCCACATCCCCTCAGCTTTTTCTACTCTGTGCTGCTCCCTCAACTTCCAGCCCAGAACCTCTCAGAACCTTCCCACATGGCAGCCTTGGGGCAACCAGACCAGCTGGGAATTTGAGCCCCTGGTGGGGTAACAGTGCGGCAAGCTCAGTGCCTCTCTCAGCGGTCCCCAGAGGACTTGAGCTCCAGGCGCCCATAGTGCTGCCTTCCCACCCTGTCTCGTTCTTCACGCCCTCCCAGCATTTCCTGAGATCACTTCCCAATTAAACCTGAACCAGTGGGATTTGAACCCTTGTCTCAGAGTCTGCCTCTGGGGGAGCCCAAACTAAGAGTTTCACACAGCTGTGAGCTGGGTTTGCCTAAGACCAAGTGACTAAGAGGCTAAAAGTGGGGCAGAGGTAGGGGTCCTCTTTCAGCCACGCTGAGGGCTCCAGGGCCAGAGCTGTGAGAAAACGCTTTGTTATCAGGGTCTGTACTCTCCGCTGCCTTTGGTGCTGTGACAGGAGCTGTCTCCTCCCATGTTCTCGATCTAAGCATCAACATCCTCTTATCAGCCCTCTGAAGGAGGCTGTCGGCAGCACGTGGGTGGCCGTAAAGTCATGCCCAGTTCTTGAGGAGGTGGGGTCAGAAAACTGGAAGATTACAAACATGTATTAGGTACTTAGTGTGTGATATTTCATTTACTCTCATAACAACCCTGGAGTCCAGGCCGCTGTGTATGGTTGGGCAGGGCGTTCACTGCACGAGGGCATCTGGCCAGGAGGGCAGACCTTGTTCTTCCCACCAAGCAGCACATCTGGCACATATCTGTGTTTCTGGGGGTGGAGAGTGCAGAGGGAGGCTTTCTTAAACTTAATGTAAGGGACACTCCAGCTATCCACTGCTTTGCTTATGAGGTAAGGCCTATTATTATCTCCATTTTATAAGTACGGAAACTGAGGCACAGAGAACAGAGAATTTAAGTAATTTTCCCAAGATTTCTCAGCATGTAAGAGGTTAAGATGAGCTCTAAACTCAAGAATTCTGGCTTCAGAGCTCGCATTCCTTACTACCCTGCCTTAACAGGGCTGAGACAGTTATGAGAGCTGGAAAGCTGGGGAGGGCTCTGACTCCTGGGGTCCAGTCAGTTCTGAGGCACGGGGACTCCAGAGAACCAAGGGATAACCAATAGTTGTCTCCCCCTGGCCAGGGTTCCAGAGGCCCAAGCCTGAGCTGCCTACCACAGGAGAGATGAAGCTGTAGCTGGAAGCACCGAAACTAGGATCCCGTGGCTCAGTGATCCTGCACAATTCGCCTTGTCTCACAGAGCCTCAGCTTCCCCAGCTATAAAATGGAGTTGACAGGCTCCACTCTGCCTGCCCCATTGGCCAGGATCAAACCAGCTGTTTGAAGAGTTTTAAAAGGAAGGAGATATTCTGCCGTGCCTAAAATCACATCTAGAATTGCCTAAGTCAAAGCTCGATATATGTCATCTGCTTAATACAGTTATTTCCCAGGTCTGTTTATGGAGATCTCCCCGCCTCTCACTGCCCGGGAGCCAGTCCTTCCACGAGCTGCCTGCCTTCTTTCTCAGACACAGAACAGCAGAGCCTGAATGCCAGGGCGCCCCTAGCTAATGACTCAGCCTCCATAACGAGCCCAAACATCTGGCTGCTAAAGGGCACGGCTCGCTCCCGAAGCAGTTCCTTCTGCACAAATATGTTCTTAATATTCAATTAGTATTTATCCACCACGAACAACAATTACGCCATTGACTCTCAATGAAGTGCCTGGTTAATTAATTAACACAGGCTTTAACATGCTGGCAGTGTTTCTCTGCGCGTGCGATAGTTAAAATAATGGCACAGTGACTCCAGGATGAGCCGGGGCTGGCGGGGGTGCCCTGGGTTTCCTGGATTCCAAATGTAAGTCTGGAGCTGAGCAACCCACTTAACCCCTCCCTCCTGTTTCCTCCTCAGTAGGGGCTGGGCCAGATGATCACCGAGATTCCTCAGAGTCCTAAACACATGGGTTCTGTTTGTGACATTCAGATCTGTGTTGATCCCCAAACCCCAGTAACCACATACAAGGACCGCCTTGACTCCACACAGCCTGAATCTCAGAGCAGCTGTTGACCACACGCCTGACACCTCCCTTCCTCCACAGGCCCCCTGCCTTCTCCCTGACTATGCCAGCACCTCCTTCCCAGGCCTCATTTCTTCCTCCTGATCCATCCTATAGGCGTTCCCAGAGCTCAGGCCCGACTTCTGTTTGTTCCTGTCCTCTCCCTTCTCCCTGCCCCCGTCCCCCCGGCCCAGCTACTTCCCAGTCCCAACTGCCCCTATCTATGCTTCCACCTTCATCAGAGCCTGCTGAGGGAACAGAGTTCAGAGACCAAGCTGCCTGGGCTCACCCTGGCTCTCCACTTACTAGCTGTGTGACGCTGGGCGAGTTACCCAATGCCCCCATGTCCCAGCTTCTCTACTTCTAGAACGGGGATGATCATGTGGGGAATAATCATAGCCTCCACTGCATTAGCCATGACGGACCCAAATGTAATGGCTCAAACTCAGTAGCAGCTTATTTCTCACTCACACTTCAGCCCAGGAAGGGAGGCCTATACCAGCAGGTGGGTCCCTTACCCTCTGGTGGCTCCACCTGCCCCAGGGGGCTCTGCTATTGTCTTCATGGTCCAGCTGGGTCTCTATGGCCTGTGTCCCACTGGCAGAGGGGAAAGGTCATAGAGGAAGCACAGCCACTATCCTGAAAACTCTGGGCAAAGTGGCACACATCACATCCATTCAGTTTCCACTGTGAAAAGGGGTTACATGGACACAGTAGCTGCAAGGGAGGCCAGGAGATGTGGTCAAATCATGAGCCCAAGGAGGAGGAGAGAGGAGACAATGAAGAATTGGAGCAGCCTCTGCCACATGCCCTCAGAGGACTGTTAGAAAGATCAAGTGAGTTAATAAATGTAAACCCTTAGCACCTGGCAATGATAAATACCCTGTAAGTGATTGCTATTATTGCCACATGTGCCCACACTAGGTTCTATGGGTACCAAGATCGAAAAGACATGTTTTCCATGTGTGAGCATTCTGTAGAGAAGAGTGGTAGAGGAGAGAGATGTATAACCCACCTACCGTCATTCAGAAGGTGCCACACCTGAGGTGCATTCAAGGTGCTATGGGACAGGCAGGAGGAGGTGAGGGCTGGGAGGGGACATGTAAGCTGAGTCTTAAGGAATGGTGGCAGTTGATCAGGTAGAGGCTTTGCAGGGTCATGTGCGTAGTCATGGTCACATCGTGAGGACATAAAGGCCCCTATCTAGGATGGAGAGTTGGACTTTCTCCTGGGGGCAATGAAAGCTTCTGGATGGGTTAGTTCGTAAAGTGACATTATCTGACCTATGTTTCAGAATATTCGTCAGGTGCAAAAGGGTGGGAAGATTGGAACAGAGCAATGGACTGGCCCTTGGTATCCTTTCCCGCTCCCATCTGGCATGCCTACCAGCACTGCAGAACCTGGCAAGCTAGGCACTACTTTTCCAGTCTCCCTTGCAACTAGGTTTTGGAATGTGAATTAGGTTCTGCCAGGCAGAAGCAGTTGCCTGTAATCTGGAAATCACGGTGAGGTGAGAGCCATCTTCCCCCTGCCTTGTCTGTTTTCCATGGGCAAGCAAAGCGAGGACACTGAGTAGTTCTGCACCAGTGTTCCAGTGTCCAGCCTCCGGCTTCCTGGAGAGGCAACTGCAGTGGAGACAGTGACATCTTTATCCCAGCTTCCTGACCCCGGGTCTCAGCTCCAGGACATGTGTTCTTAAACTAATAACTCTAATGGTGGCCTTGGGATCTCCACCTTTGTGATGGGGGCAGAGGCACAGCTCCGCTGGCAGGCCCGTTCCACAGTTCTATGCGGGCGTCATTCTTGCGGGCCCAGCCTGAAGTGTCGAGTCCTTCCAGAGACTAGTTCAGCACCTGGATAGCATGAAATAGGGAGGCCTGCTGGAAGGTTTAAGAGTAGTCTAGAAAAGAGATGGACGAAGGCGTGGTCCAGGGTAATGGCTGCAGGCTGCGGATTTGAGAACAGATTTGAGAGACAATTCTGAGGAGTCTGCTAGGCTCATCAATTTACTGAGGGTAGATGGTGAGAGAATTAAAAAATGATCCCAAATCCCCTGGCTTGGGTGGCTGCAAAAAGATAAAGCAAGTCACTGGTCAAGACAGAAGAAAGGGAATTTTTTTTAACAAGGAGGAAGATGATGATTCCAAATTGGCCCCTTGGTTTGAGGACCTGGGGACAGCCAGGTAGAGATGTCCAGGAGGAGGCATCCATTTGGCAGGTGCAGACTTGAGTCAGGAGTGCAAGAGGAAGACTGAGAAGACTCTGGCGCAGAGGTAAGAATTCCAGCCTCAGGGGAAGATGGACGAGAGGATGTAGATGGAGAGAAGTGGGTCTCAGAGTGAACTCCGGTGAATCCTAACATTTAGGGGTAAAATGAAGAAAAAGCGACCTGGAGAGAGGTCTGAGGAGAAGGAAGGGACTAGGGCAAAGGTGTCACCTCTAAGCAGTGTCTTGGAGAGCCACAACAGGGTCAGATGGGGTCAGATCAGAGGTCCCTGGGAAGCCACATGTACTGGGACAAACCTCATCTTATTAGGAGGCTACTAGCAGCCCACAGCATCCTTCTTAAACACTTCATTAAAATGGAATTTTATCCTTATCTCAATTTCCTCAAGGGTTTACTTATAAATTTAACTTTCCAGTAGGCTTCCTGAGACCATCGTGGGTTGCAGGTAGGGTCAGAAGCCACGAGAGTGATTGAGGAGTGGATGGAGGCCGAGTAAGTACAGACAGTGAGTGAAGAGTGCTCTTTCGAGATGTCTAGGGGAGGAGGAGTGAAGAGAGTGGAAAGAAGAGACAGGGTTGAGACAATAATTTTCTTTTGTGGGGAGTGGGGATGAGCGCATGACTGTAGGTTGGGAGGTGGAGTGATGCCGCTCCCTCCCCTCCATTCCCATGGCCATGCTTATGCTCAGTACATTGTCACTCCCTGTCGCACTCTCCAGAACATTCTCCAGGCAATTGAGGGTGAGCTCCAAAAACCCACTACACCTCACCCTCTCTTACTCACAATCACTTAATGGCTCCCCATTGCCCCAAAGTCCCAGACTCCTTGTGCTCCCAGGCAAAGCCCTCCACAATCTCTCTTCAGCCTGCCTTCCCAACTATCTGTCCTGCTCTTTCCTGACCAAAACCTGCTGCCACAGCCAAAACTCTCTAATCTAATTTCCCCCAGATATGCTATAGTCATTCATGCCTGTGAAGAAGCCATTTTTAACTCTGTTAAAAACTTAAGTTCCCCTGATGATTTCAAAAGGATTGGGAAGCAAAATTGTTAACCCTTTGAGAAGCCGAGCTGTGATACCCACCTAATAGACATGTCCCCACCTTCCAGTATGGGGGGCTCAAGGAAGGAAGGCTCTTTCCACAGGACCACACATGATTGCAAAAACCAATCAAAGCAAGTCCATTTCTTCCTTTTGCCACTGATTGGTTTAAAGGTGGGCACTAAGGCATGAGGAGAAGTTTGCAGGAAGGATACTGGGAAAGATTTTACTCCCTGATAAAAAGAGAGCGATATGCTAGGAGAGGAATCCCTTTTCCTGCTTTGGGATGCTGTGGTGTGAGTATGTGATATGGCAGCCACTTTGAGACCATGAGTGGAAACGTGGCTGACACACTGAAATAGCTGCATGGAATGATGAGCAGAAATGAGGTCCAAGATAATGTACTGAGCTGCTGGACCTACCCCTAATCTACCCAACATCCTGACATCTCATTAAGTGAATTTATGACCTTAAGCAGGCTAGTTTAGCTCCCTCATTTACAAAATTAACAATAATATTAATACCTCATAGGGTTGTTATGAGGATAAAAATGAGCTATTATTTGTAAACCCCTTAGAAATATGTCTGCACATATGCCTGGAAATGTTGGTATTAAATAAATAGAAATAATAAAAACTCCTGTTGGTTAAACCACTTTGAGTTTACTATTCTGTTAATTGCAGCCAAAAGCATCCTGGCTGACACTCAGGTGGTGAATAGCAAGCTCCTTCAGCAGAAGGCAGGGGCTGGAAAGCTAGCAGGAGACTCAGAAGTGTGTCTCTGGCATACCCGGGCAGAGGGTAGCATCTGCTTGGTCTGAATAATGAGGAAACACCACCCCTCGTCTCCAGTACCTGTCTCCAACACACAGTTTTGGCTCAAAGGACCAAACCAATGTCTACTGCAGAGGGAATTTGAGCATGAATGGGCTGTCAAGCAGGATGTCCTTTCAGGTGTCTGGGATGGCAGGAGATGAGACTCTGTGTGTCTCAATCTCACATCCAAACATCCTAAGAGCCATTCCCTTAATTAGACATGTCCTCCCCTATTTCTGCTGTGAAGATCCATTCCTTTCCTCTTGGTCAAAGCTCACCTCCTTCAGGAAGCTGGCCTTGATTGGTGATACCACTTTGGATTGTGTCTCCTTCACTTTATTCCAGCCCTGAAACATCTGCATCTGTAATACTCTCTCCTGAGGACCCCTTCTGAGTTTCTATCGTGTGTGTGTGTGTGTGTGTCCTATTTCTCTCATTTAGACTAGGAGTTCTATAGGGGCAGGACTGTCTCCCCTTGGACAAAGATCTCCCTGAAAACAGAGGTGGTCTCTTCCAACAGACCTAGGACAGAATTGTGTGTCCTCATTAGATGGCATTCTCTGAAGGCAGAGCCAAGGTGTCTTTGTGCCTTGATATCTTTCCCAGTCCAGAGACCAAAAGTACAGAGACTTTTTCCATGTTATTCTCAAATTAAATCATGATGACAAAGACCCAGCTGATCCAGTTTGTCTCTGTCTAACACGAGCTCTCGAAATAATTTTAAACCTCCCTAGCTCATCTGTGGGGAAGGTCCCCAGGTTCCAGCAAAACCTTACATCCCCCGTGTCCTGTTGAGAAGCCTGGAGGGTTCCTCCACCCCTGGGGACTGAAGAGAGTGTTTCTTCCCTGTCACCACCCATTGGGAGAGGTGAACCATTTCCTAGTTACATTACTGGCCTGGGCCGAGGGGCACTCATTCTCTCTCCAATGAGAGTCTTCCTGCCTCCTCCTCCTTTCTGTCTGTGCCCTAATGCGGCATGGCATCCAGAACACCCCCGTTTCTGGGACCAGGCTCCCCTTCCCAATGCGTCTGCTCCTCTCCCATCCCAAACTGGGCAGTTAAAGACAAAGGCTATCAGAAGAGGATGTTGTAAGAAGTAAAGCCGAAGCATTGGTGATGATTGAGGGTTCCTTGAGCATTTGAGTTTATGGATGCCAGCTGTTGTGAGGCCGAGCAGAGTCCTTGACTCTCCTGGACTTTTAGTCTCTGCCGGATTCTGTGAGTCAAAGCCCCCCGCACCCCCTTCCCAGGCCATCTTCATAGGTATGTGGCCTATGCAGTCACACAAGGCCCCATGCTTGGTTTAATGTTCTGTTGCTATCTTGAAATTCTTAATGATTTTTCAACAAGGGCCCCACTGGACTCTGCAAATTCTGTAGTCAGCCCAGCTCTTCACCCAGGCTTCCAGGACTGGAGTTTCTGTTCTTGCTACCACACCCCTGAGTACATATATGACCCTCTCTCTTGTTCCAGCAGGTGCTGCTCTCAGACATAACACACCTGGACACTATCCTCCTTCCCCCACGCACAGTCTCTGAAGCACTTCCCACTGCCACCTCCTGGGTTCAGATTCCCACCTCGGGCTGGATAACTAACTATAATGCTCTTAACCAGCCTTTGGCTTCCTGGCCTCTCCCTCCTCTGTGCAGCCGACAGCCACTAAGATCTGTCTGAATTATAAATCTGATCATGTCCCTCACCTGCTTATAACACTTCAAGGACTCCTTGCAGCTTAAGTTATAAACCCCACACCCCTGTGGCCCAGTGCACAAAGCACTCCTAATCCAGCCCCTGTCTATGTATCTAGAAATCATCCCAAGCCATGCTCTTCATGCCCCCTCAACCTCCTTCCACCTCCTCATTTCTTTCAATTCCCAGAAAGAGCCTGTTTCATGCTCTGTGTCTCTGTAAATACCGTTTCTGCTGTTGGAATGCCCTTTCTCTTGTTCTTCATCCAGCTGGCTCTTGTCACCTTCAGAACTCAGGTGCCACCTCCTTCAGGAAGCCTTCCCCCATACCAACAGCCCTACAGGCCTCTCTCAGAGCAAGCGATTGTTCATCTGTGTATCTTCTCAGCAACCAGCACAAAGCCTCCTGGTGCAGCAGGGGCAGGTTGGTCACTGGGGCACCAGAGTCACTTCCCTTCCTTGGACCTCGCTCTTCTGGTTTATTCATTCAGCATGTGCTGAGTGCTTTTCTGTGTCCTTGATGCTGAGCAGGCACCTGCTATACAGCTGATACCCAACCAGACACAAATCCTAGCCCTCAGCAAGTGAGCTGGACAGGAGGGAGATGACAAGCATGCAAACTAACAAGCACACATGTTCTGTCCAATGGTAATAAATGCTAAGAAGACAAACTAAAGCAGCTCAGGGGACAGAGAATGAGGACAAGGGTGCTGTCATCAGCAGGGTCTCTCCAATAAGAGGACAGGTGATCAGAAGCCTAGAGGAAGTAAGGAGGGAGCTCTGCTGGTGTCAGCGGGGAAAGTTCCAAACTGAGGGAACCTCGATGGCAAAGGGAGGATGCTTGGTGGGTCCCAGGAACAGTGAGGATGCCAGTGTGGCTGGAGCAGGATGGTAAGGGTGAAGATGGAAAGAGATGAAGTCAGGGAAGAACTGGGAACAGATCTTGGAAGCCCTGCCCAGCTCCTCCTTTGGGACCCCCTCCTTCCCCACTGCTTGGCAGCCAAGGGCTCACAGTTGAATGACTCTCTGGGAGGTGTCCTCAACCAAGGGGAGCTGTCTCACCCAAATCATGTGCTTCCCTGGGCACATCCCAAACTGGTCAAATGGGGGAGACAAAGGCTATACACCTGGCCTCAACAGTGGGACAACTCTTCAGGGTCTTCTAGCTCCAGCGCTCCCTGTGGGGCATCGAGGCCACTGCCAATGATTACATCACAGCCAAACTCCCCCTGACTCCTCACTCCTCCGTAGGTGTCTATCCCAGGTTCCCTCCCTAGGTAGAGGGATCTGCCAGACTGCTGATACTATAATCCTGGTGAGAGATGATGACAGCTGGGACCAGGGTGGTGGCAGCAGAGAGGGTGAGATATTCTGAAGGCGGAGGCAATGGCGTTTGATAACAAGGGGAGGCGGGGTGTGTCACGCAGTCCCAAAAGTCCCTTCTAGCCCCAGACTCACTGTGTCTTTGTGGGGGCTCTTTGTGTCTACCAGCTCCTGACAGGGTCCCTGAGTGAAAGTCCCACTCTTTACAGCCTGCTCTGCACCAGGAGAGAGAGAGTCAGCTTGCTGCCTGGCACAATCCCAGCCCCAGCTGACTCAGCTCCTCTAAGCACCACCTGCTGCAGAGAAACAGTCACTTGGTGAGTTCAAAGTCAGCAGCTTCAACCAACCTTGCCCCGCCTTAAAACCCACCTACCTTGATCCATCTACTCAGGCCTCTCCCACTCTTACAATGTACAAGTCCATCCCTCCACGCTATCTTCCTTCTACCCCTTAAATTTCCATCACTCCTTCCACCCTCAACAAAGCATGTCCTTCCTCCTACCTCCAAAACAAGACAACCCAGTAGAGGGAAACCACCTCACTGATTCCCCCTATCGCCCTGCCTGCTTACTGCCCAACCTCCCCCAACAATAATTTGAGTGCTCCCCTCCTCTGCCCAGCTCCACACCCCATGGGCTCTCCTGGGATTCTGTGTAGACAGCTGTGTAGACAGTTCCCCGACACTGCTGCGCCCACCTCAGGGCCCATCCACTCTCTCTGTTGGGGAGGAGGCTGGGGTGGGACTCATGTAGCCTGCAGACCCAGCAAACTGAAGGGGTGGAGGTCAATACCTCAGGGGAATCTCATCCATAGAAAATGCGAGCAGGTAAATAAATGTCCTTCTGAGGGAAAAGGCTAAGGAGCATTCTGCAGATTCCTTACAAGGTTCCAGTAGGGTTGACCTCCAGTTGCCCACGGTGACAACCAGCTCGATAATATAGCCCCCCGTTAGCTTTTCCTTCTCTTTCTCTCCTTCCTTCCACTCCCTCATTTATGTTTCCTGGCATTGTTCCCCAAATACACTTGTCTTCAAGTTAAACTTGGAGTTTAATTTGCACCAAGGCTTATCTCAGGCTTTGCTTTCAGGGAACCCACACTAAGCCCCCTGCCATTACATGGTGGAGAAGAGGTCCCTCCTCCCAGCCAAGGTCATACTTGCTCCCACACCTCTGCAGTGTATTTTCTCCCACCTCCTGGAGAATTCCCCATAATTCAGCCTCTCTCCTCCACGTTCCCTTTCTTCTAGTGGTTTACATTTAAACAGGCTCGAGTCTTTCCCATCAGAAAGAAAAAGTAAACATCTTTCAACCCCACTTCCCTTCTGGCTTCTAGGACGTCTCTGGCTCCACCTCTCAGGTGTGTTTGGCACCTCTGCCCACCCCCTACACCTGGAGACACGCTCTCCACTGGTTTCCCTCCTTCCTCCTGGGACACCTCTTCTCAGTCTCCTCTGCCAGGTCCTCCTTCCCGACATGGCCACTATGTGTCGAGCTCCTCAGGCAGGGCCCTGGGAGTTCCCAGTCCCAAAGAGTGTGCTCTCTCTATGGATTCTGACAGAACCCCCAGACATCTGCATCTGTGTGTGTCCCACCTAGACCTCTCCCCCAAGCAAACACCCAGATATCCAACCACCAGGCTTTCACCTCCACTTGGATGTCTCAAAGACACACAAAATCAGTACATCCAAACCTCGCATCATAGCCTCAATCCACTCCTTCTCCTGGGTTTCCCATCTCAGCAAAGGTACCAATCTCCATCCTGTGAGGACATAGATCACACGCCACTGTTAAGGAATCATCTTTGACTCCTCTCTCCCTCACCCTCATGTCCATTCTATCAAATAATCTAGATTTTGCCTTGTAAATCTTTTTTTGTTTTCTGTTTTTTTCCCCCTAAATCTTCTTTGGGATCAGTCTACTTGTACCTGTCTCATTACCACCAAGCCTAGCCCTGAGCACCTTCACTCGAAATAGCATCCTAACTAGGATTACCAGATAGAACACAGGATGCCCAGCTAAATTTGAATTTCAGATAAACAATAATTATTTTTCAGTATGAGTATGTCCCAAATATTGCACATATATTAACCAATTAGCCATTGTTTGGTAACTCAAATGTAACTCAACATCCTATATTTTTTAATATTCTTTTCTAGTTAAAATTCCATGAAATCCTTGAAATACTTCAAGGATCATTTTGTACTTTTATTTGCTAAATTTGGCAATCCTATTCTTAACTGATCTCCCTGAATCCCCACGTTGTAGCCTGATGGCGTTGCTCAAACAAATTTGCTAAGAAGACTATAAAGTTAGGCATGTATTTTATAATCACTAGATCCACCAAAGTATACAAGGAGATATAGTTTTTTTACTTCAATAAATAAATTAAAACAAAATACAGAAAAATAGTCACATAACTCAAAAGAAATCAGAAAGGAGAAATGGGAACTAATATTAGAGAGAACACATAGAAATAAAATCATAAAAAGAAAGCTCTAATCCAAGCATATCAATAATTACACTTAAATGTAAATGACCTTAACATATCAATTAAGAGTCAGAGATTATCAAAATAAATAAAAAACTAACAAGACTCAACAATATGTTGCCTGTAAGAAATCCATTTTATGATATAAATAGTTAATAGTAAAAGGGTAGAAAGACATACCTTGCAAACAGTAGTCAAAAGAAAGCTAGAGTGCTTATTTAAATATCAGACAAGGTAGATTTCAGAGTAAGGTAAATTACCAGGGATAAAGAGGGACATTTTATAATGATAAAAGGGTCAATTCACCAAGAAGACATAACACTCCTAAATGTGTACGCACTTAACAACAGAGCCTCAAAATACATGAAGCAAAAAGTGATAGAATTTAACAGAGAAATAGATAAAATCTATTTATCCATTATGGTTGGAAATTTCAACGTTACTCTTTCAACAATTGATGGGAAAAGTACACAGATCAGAAAGGACATAGAACTGAAAATTATCAATAAACTATCTATATAACATTTATACAACACTCTACCCATGAACAGCAGAATACACAATTCTTTTCAAGTACACACAGAATATTCACCAATATAGACCATATCCTGGGTCATAAAACACATTTTAAAACTGAACTTATACAAAGTATATTCTCTGACCATAATGGAATTAAATTAAAAGTCAATAACAAAAAAGTAACTGGTAAATCTCCAAATGCTAGAAATAAAATGACATATTTGTTAATAATCCACGAGTCAAAGAAGAAGTGTCAAGGAACTTGAGAAGCTATTTAAACTGAACAAATGTAAAATTGCAACAAATCAAAATTTATGAGACTTAGTTAAAGCAGGGCTTACAGGGAAATTTATAACATTAAAATGTTTATATTGGAAGAAAAGAAAAGTCTCAAAACATCAGTCCAAGGTCCATCTTAATAAATTACAAAACTAGAAGTAAAAAAAAAAATAACAAAATAAACCCAAAGCAAGCAGAAGGAAGGAATTTTTTAAAAAGAGCAGAAAGCAATGAAATTGAAAACAGAAAAAAATAGAGGACATCAATGAAACGGAAAGATGATTTTTGAAAAGATCAATAAAATTGATAAATCAATAGCCAAATTGACAAAGTGAAAAAGAAGACACAAATTATCAATATTAGTAATGAAAGAGGTATATTACTACAGACTCTAACATTAGAAGGATAATGAGAGAATACTATTATCAACAGCTTACATGAAATGACTGATTCCTTTAAAGCTGCAATCTACTCAAACTCATTCAAGAAGAAATAGATTTTCTAAAGAGTTCTACATCTATTAAAGAAATGGAATTTGTAATTTAAAACCTTCTAAAAAGGAAATCTCCCAGCCCAGGTAGCTTCGCTGGCAAATTTTACTTTACCAAGCATTTAAAGAAGAAATAATACCAATCTCTTCTTAAATATAGAGAAAGGAACACTTCCCAATCTATTTCATAGGCAAACATTACCTTGATACCAAAACCACAGATAGTACAAGAAAATATGCAAAATATAGCAAATCGAATTCTCGATATTAATAATAATAATAATAATAATGATATACCGTGACCGAGTGGGGTTTAACCCAGGAATGCAAAGCTGGTTTGGTACTCGATAATGAATTAATGTAATCCATCATATTAATAGACTACAGAAGAAAAACCATGTGATCATATTAATTGAGGCAGAAAAAGCATTTGACAGACTTCAATATCCATTCATGGTAAAAGCTCTTAGCAAATTATAAATTTAAAAATGTCCTTAATCTGGTAAAGGACATCTAAAAAAAACTTACAACAAATATCATACTTAACAATGAAGGACCTGATGCTTTCCTCTAAGATCAGGAGCAAGGCAAGAATGCCTACTTTCTCCACTCCTATTTGACATTGTACAGGAAGTACTAGCCAATGTAATGAGAGAAGAAAGAGAAATGAGGCATACACATAGAAAAGGAGTCCTTATGTATAGACAACAGAATTGTTTATGCAGAAAATATGTGATCTACCCCAAAAGTTCCTAGAACTAACAAATGAGTTTAATAAGGTTACAGAATATGTCAACACACAAAAGTCCGTCATATATCTATATACTAGCAATGAACACTTGAAAACCAAAAAAAAAAAATTGTTAAGTTGACAGTAGTTGCCAAGAATGAAAAACTTAGATATTGATATAACAAAATGCACAGGATCTGTATGCTGAAAACTACAAATGCTGATGAAAAAAAATCAAAGACCTAAATAAATGGATAGACATATCATGTTCATGAATTGGAAGACTTAGTGTAATTAAATATTCATTCTCTCCAAAATGACCTACAGCTTTAACCCAATTTGGCTCAAAATCCTATTGAGATTGTTTTTATAGATATAAACAAGCTGATTCTAAAATTTATGTGGAAAGACAATAGAACTAGAATAGCCAAAACAATTTTGAAGAAGAAAAAGTTGGAGGAATCAACTACCAATTTTAAGATTTAATAAAGTTATCATAATTTATTAGGCAAGGAGTTATTAGTGAAATAATAGACAAATAGGTCAATGGAACAGAATAGGGAGCTCAGAAATAGACCACGCAATATGATCAAATGACTTTTGACAAAAGTAAAGGCAATTCGATAGAGAAAGAATAGTCTTTCCAACAAACAGTGATGGAACAAGTGGGGAAAACAAATGCAAAAAAAAAAAAAAATAGAACCTCAATCTAAACTTCACAATTTATGCAAAAATTAACCCAAAGTGAATCATAAATCTAAATGTTAAATGTAAAATTATAAAACTTTTAGAAGAAAACATAGGGGAAAATCTTCACAATCTGGAGTTAGGCAAAGAATTCTTAAAAATGACACCAAAAGCACAATCTGTGAAAAAAAAAATCAATTAAGTACATTTTGTCAAAATTTAAAACTTTTGCTCTGTGAAAGAAACTAAGAGAATGAAAAGACAAGCTACAGACTGGGAAGAAAATATTTGCAAATCACATGTCTGACAAAGGACTTTAGAATATATAATAAACTCTCAAAATTCAACAGTAAAAAAAAAACAAAAAACAATTTTTAAATGGGCAAAAGATGTTAATAGATAGGTCACCAAAGAGGATGCCGAGTATGCACATGAAAAGATGCTCAACATCATTAGTCCTTAGAGAAAAGCAAATTAAAAATTGTGAAATATACTACACACCTATAAAACGATTAAATTAAAAGACACATGGTGCAAGCGAGGATACGGAACAACTGGAATTCTCAGACACTGCTGGCTGGAATGCAAATTGTACAGCCGCTCTGGACAACAATTTGGCAGTTTCTTATAACATTAAATATACACATATCATGTGACCTAGCAATCCTACTCCTGGATATTTACCCCAGAGAAATGAAGACTCACATGCACACACACAAAACTGTAGACAAATGTTTACAGCAGCTATATTCATAATCATCAAAAATTGGAAACAACTCAATGTCCTTCGATAAGTGAAAAGATAAACGAACTGTGGTGCATTCATTCAGTGCAATACTACCCAGCAATAAAAAGGGACAACTGATACATGCAACCATTTGGATAAATCTCAAAGGTGTTTTGCCAAATGAAAGAAGCCAATCTCAAGAAGTTATATATTGTAAGATTCCATTCATAAAAAGCAATGGAGAACAGATCATTGGTTGCCAGGGGTTAGAGATGGAGGGCAGGATGATTCCAAAGGGTTAACACGAGGGAGTTCGGAGGCTGATGAAATTGTTGAGCATCCTGATTAGTTACATGAATATATATGTGTGTTAAAACTCATAGAACTGTACAACCTCCCAAAAGTCAACTTTACTGTATGTTAATTTTTTAAAAATTACTTTAATTTGACCATGTCATTCTCCTACTAAAATCTTTACTGGCTTCCCAGTGGTTGTGGTCAAAAACTAACTCCTCACTGGCAGTCTCCAGCCTACCTGCCAGTGTCATCTCCCAGCAGCTACCCTTGGTCTGCAACCCAGGCACATTAGCCTTTCTTCAGTTCTTTGAAGTTGCAGGCTCTCTCCTGCCTCAGGGCCTTTGCCTGTGCTGGGTCCCCTTCCCTGTAGGCTTCCTTCTGCTTCTCAGCAGCCAGCATTTGTGAATTGCAGGAAGGGACTATGTGAAGGAATGTTAATCTCTCTCCTCTGCCCACACAGCTGGTGTGCAACTGTCCCAAAGCTTACTCCCATTCACCCCTACCTACTCTCATTCTGTCACAACTGCCCCTGAACTTGTCATGATCCTTAAGGACCAGGTGTTAAAAATGTAGATTGTAAACCTCAGAGCACCTCACCTGTGGTCTTCAAATTTGTACACCTCAAAAATATAGGGAGGAAGGGAAGGTGGTAGGGGCTGAGGAATGCAGATACAGGTCCTCACCCAGAGCGTCTAATGCAGGAGGTTGGGGTACCCGGGAATCTGCATTTCAGCATGACCCAGAGGCATCCTGCCAGGTCTTAGGACCCTGGTTCCTGGGGCGCTGCTGCATCTCAGCACTTCCTTCCCAGAGCCCCCACCCTCCCTCTGCTAGGGCATAGCCTGAGACAGGCTACTGCTTCTGCGCAGGAAACTCCAGGCCCAGCCCCCTCTTCAGAAGCAATTTGGAAACGTTTTCATTATTCCATTGTGAAGACAAAGGAAAACAAGGCTGATTTCTCATCACATAAGTCTCAGGGGCACAGAAGCTCAGGAAAATGGCAGGCCCTAGCCACTAGGCAATTGGCTGGATTTCAGGGCAGGCACACAGTTGTTGGTGGGAGGGTGACTGGCCTAGCCAGAGTGCCTGTGGGGTCAAGTGGCAGGAAAGAGGGTCTGGGAGTGAGGCGGGGGACACCAGGCCAGCACGCTGCCCCAGGTCGTGAGCAGTCAAGATAAGGGGCTTGCAGCTGAAGGCTGGTGGTGAAGAGGCTGTAGAGCCCTCAGGGACATCTACCCCCAAGGCTGCACCTCCTCATTCTGACTGTCCATGACCACACCCCACCCCACCTTACCTCAGCCTTAAAGAGCTATTCACTCACTACCCCTGCAGGGTATCCCGCTGTGGCAGAAATCACACATACAGTTTCCAGGCTCCAGCTGGGGGGGTGGGGAGGTGCAGAAGAACCCTTTTCCCAGCTCAGTCAGCTTCAGACCTCACGGCAAGTGAGCAGGGACACCCAGATGCATAAAGAAAAGGAGGGAACTTCCCCAGTGGAAGTCTCCCCAGACCACCAGCTGCTTCCAGAAGGCACCTAAAGGTTCCTGGAAGGGGTAGAGGGGCCAGATATCCAGCAGAGTCAAGGCTCTGAGGGAGGGGGGGCCGTGCTAGATAGGTGAGGGCTGCCAGAGGCACAGGGAGAAAGACCTTCCTTGACTCAACCCTGGGTGTGTCTTCCCATTTTTGGTTCTACCCTTAAAACATCCGGAATTCCGGCCCCTCCTTTACCTCTACTGTCCCCACCACCTCCCACCTGGACAGTCCAAGTAGCTTCCTCATGGGTCCTTCATTCCCTGCCCTCTAGACTCAATTTTCTCTCAGAAGCCCCTGTAAAGGCTTGTTAGATCTTGTCACTCTCTTGCTCTGAACCCTCCCCTGTCTCCCATTTCTTCCAGGTGTAACTTACAGTGCACACAAGGTCTGTGCCCTCACACATCCCAGACCTCATCCCCGCCCCCCTTCCCCGCCCACCTCCCCTCAAACACTCACTCCCACTTCCTTGGCCTCTTTGCTGTTCAAAAGATCAACCTCATTCCCACCTCAGGGTTTTGGCATTGGCTGTTCCCTCTGCCAGATGCTTTTCCCCCAGATATGAACATTGTTCCCTTACTTGCTTCAGGGTTCTGCTCAAGTGTCACCTTCTTAGAGAGGCCCTCGCTGATATGAAAAGCAGCATGCCATCTCCTGCCACCACACACACAGTCACCCTCCCTGTCCACAGAGCTGACCACCATCTAAGCCTTTGTTGAACGCTGGTTCCATGAGGACAGGATCTTTGCTCTGGCCACTGCTGTGTCCCCAGCACCTAGAGCATTGTTGATACACATATGTGCTCAATCCATATTTGTTAGATGAATACTGGATTCCAGGTCAGGACTTCCCTTCCCACAGATGGGTTTCCTCTCACCATGCTCATCCTCAACTCCCACCCAGCAAGGAGGAACACGGGATTCAGAATATGGTTATCATGCCAAGCGCTTTATATACATCACCTCTGTGAGCCTCACCATGAGCCCATTACACGAATGAGTGGACCGAGAATGGAAAGGTTAAGTAACTTGTCCTACACCTCTCAGCTAATAAGTGGCAGAATGGGGCTTCCAATACCCTAAGATGATCTGCCGAGTCTCTGAGGCTTTCCTGTCCCTCCTCCCACCAACTCCAATGTGCCCTGCCTGGGGAAATGTCCCTGCCAGGCCCTGGATGGGCAGGAGAGAATGAGGAGGGCGGCGGGGGCAGCCGTTGTGTTTATTAATTTTCTGCCTCAGTGAGTCTGCAGCCCCAGCCAGAGCCTGCAGAGTTGCCATCCAGTCTATTAAATAATTCCATCTGGGAAGAACCTGGTATTAGAGGGACCGTGTTGATGGGTCTTTAAAATTTAATTGCCATGCTAAACAAGATTAGAAGTGGGGAAGTAGACAGGGTGAGCCCAGATGAGAGAGCAGCTGTGTTTGAGGAGGTGAGAGTGGCATGGGAAACGAATTTCTGTCAACCCCTCTCAGCCCTGGCATCCCATACCTCCCGGACCACCTGGGGTCACCCAGGCCTGAGTGCCCCCCAACCCCTGATCACCTGGAAAAGCGTTGACTCCCCTGTGGCCTGCTGTCCCTCTGCTCCTCCTTCCGCACCCTGCAGGCTTCTCTAGATCATCCGCACCAGTCTAGACGCCTTCCCCAGGATGTTCCCTGCTTGGTGCTACTTCCTAGCCTTTGTTCATTAAGTCTCTTAACTTAGGGTGCTGTTCTCCCTTTAACAACTGAAACTCTCCTCATCTTTCAAAAGCCCTCCCAGACCCTAGGCAGAGCCAGTGGCCCTGTCCTCTGTGAGGTGGGGGCCCCCACAGGGAAAGATGAAGTTCCCCTATGGTTCTGAGAAATGCAGAGCTACATGTCAGCCAGGTCCCCTGGATAATATGTGTCTGGATGATATTCTTCCTCCCTGCATTTCTCCTCCCTCTTTCTCTTAGCTGAGTAGGTGGCCAGCTCTGGGCTTTCCTGCCCTGGGGAAGTGGGGCCCTGGCCTCTCCCCTCCTCTGCGTCCCCTTCCCTTCACATCACTGAGACCCAGGACCTTCTGCCTTCCAGTTGGCCTTCCCCCAGAGCAGCTTTGGGGTCTTCACAACCCTAGAGCTCTGACTGCCTCCATATACCAAGTTCTTACTGTCTCCACTAGCCACCTTTCCTTACATTCCTGAATCCCTTTCTCCGTTTTCCCATTCAAGGCTCCAAGCTTCTGTGCTTAAAAATAGTGACCCATTTCTCAGGAAATCATCCCTGGAAATCATGCATGACTCCAAAGCTCTGAGCACCTTGATTTCACAAACATTTGTTGAGCACCTATTGTGTGCCAGGCACGGTGCTATGGCTGGGGACGCAGCCTTGGAATACGACAATGAGCAAGACAGACAAGGTCCCTGCCCTGCGAAGCTGACATTCTGGTGTGGAGAAACAAAATACTCAAGACGACAAGTAAGAAAACGAGATAACTGTAGGAAACGTAATGTGTGCTGAGAGACCCCAAGGGATGAAATGGGTGGTGATGGGGTGGAGAATGGCTATGTTGGATGAGGTGGTCAGGAGATGCTGTCTGGGGAGGTAACACCTAAGCTGTGACCTGAGCCTGAGAAGCAGCTCACTGTGCAAAGCTTTGCAGGAAGGAACTTCCAAGTGGAGCGCATGCTAAGTACAAAGCCCTGAGGCAGAAGCGTGTAAGGAGGTTGGAGAAGAAGACCTAAGACCAGGGTTACTGAGGGGCAGGTAGAGAAGGACCTAGTAATACGAAATAGGGTTGCCATGTTTACCCCCAAACCTTCTTGCAATCAGGGCCATCTCTGGAAAGCTGTTTGGAGCGGAGGCCTTGGGTCTTGCTGGTCAGACCAGATGAGCTCTTTCTGTGTTGAGGTCAGGGAGTCTGTAGGGCAGGCCCATGTGGTAGAAATGAGGACAGCAGGCATCTTTGTGGCCCGCATGAGTGGCCTTAAAGCCTAGTAGCCCCCTGAAGGGAATTCTGGAAAGACAAAGAGTTCAGGGCCCAGGGTAGCCACAGCCTCTGGCTTCTTTGTCAGACCACAAAGCAGGATCAGGTGCACTTCCCATTTAGAAGGAGACAAGCTCCCATCCCTCTGACTCCAGCTGGGGACCTCGCTGTCTTCTTCGCATACCTCCTCTGACTTATGGCTTTGGCTCCTGAAACATTTCTGCTTACACGTGGCCCCCTGCATCGGGCACCTGCAACACGGCCTTCTCTGTAGGCGACTGAGTGGGCCCCATCACCACTGCTGTCTCTCTCACAGTCCTCCCTCCTAGGAAAGAACCAGCCAGAATGCTCCAGCCACCTCCTGTTTATCTCTGCCCCGACAGTGTACAGATCAGCCTCCTCCCCAGCCACTGGCCACGTGCTTAAGGCTCAAATTCAGGTGTCCACTGTGGGTCCTGTTGCCTGGAGCCAAGGCTCACCCAGGTTGTGGCCTGTGTATGAGGAGAAGCAGGGGCTGTAAACCCAAATCCCACCTCCCTCGCCCCACCTTGCTTGGAAAGCACCTGAGGATGACAGCCTGGGTCACTTGGCTATGGTGACATCCCAGCATTTTCAACAGGAGAGCTCTTTCGCAAATGAAATTGAAGTAGAATCATAATATGCAAAACAGATGAAAGTCATATTTTGTTAGTATAAATGCACTTGATATATTCACATGTATGCCATTATTATAATAAGAGAGAACAATTATAATAAGATTAGATAAGATAAAAACAAAGCTGTTTTGTTGAATATAAGATAAAAATAAGAGATTATCAATGACAGTTTCTGTCCTCAGCCTCCAACTTTTTCCACATTTTGTTTGTGCTGTACGCTATTATTTATTCATACAGATAAGTAATTGCAAGTTGAAAGAGGGTTTTTTGTATCTTATACTATCTGTCCTTGCAATACTCTTCATTTAAATACAGAAGCGGGAGAATCTTTAGCCCCAGGTTCACTCAAAGCAACCTTTCTGGTGATTTCAAATGGGTTAAAAGTTCTGTAACATAATTGCCAGCCTGTATTTGTTTTTAAATACTGTTTTATCATAAAAATGGTATTGAAAATGAGCTTGAGTCAAACATTTGTGGACTCTGCAATGCCACGAGTACCCCAGGTATCTGCAGATATGGTTTGGAAGCCAGAAATCAAACTCATTCGTTGTTTCCCAAAAACTGACATGACCTTAAAGTTGGAAAGGACCCTGGGGCATTGCAGTGCAAAGCCCGTCTCATGCAGGAATTCCTCCATAGCTCCCAAACAGAGAATCCTCCAACCTCTTGAATACCTGAAGTGACGGAGAACTCACCACCTAATTGTTAAACATGTTTTCTTCTCTGGGCCTGTTTCTTTATCTGTAAGGGGGCATGATAATATTTAACCTGCCAGACCCCTGTGAAGAACAAATAAGATGACACTGAGCTGGCACATACTAAGTAGTCAACAAAGTTCAGTCTCCCGAGTCCTTCCCTGCCCCCAAAGCACCCTCATTTTAGAGGGATAAACAGTCTTATGCCTGCAGGGACAAGTACACATGTGAAAAGTGCTTTGTAGGGTGGGCAGGTGGGGCATGAGATGGGGAGTGGGCGTTCCTCTGGGAAGTCCCTTAGGGAAGCCTATTTAGGGAGGCCACCTGTGGGAACAAATAGGGCCTGTGCCCCCAGTGAGCTTCACCAACTCCACACATCCCACCCCCATCCCTATCCTGAGACCTCACTCCCCAACTGGCCTCAGAGCCTCATCCGTCTTCCCTCCTGACACCCAAGCTGGAGCCTTGTAGAGTGGGCAGGGGATTAAAGCCCAGGGCCAGCCGCCCCCGCCAAGGAGCTGGCACTTCATTACCGGCCTGCCCAGCTGTCTGCAGCCATCGATTGTCTCTGGCCTTAGTGACCTCTGATCGATGGGCAGCACATTATTTACTGGATTCTGCCCTGAGCCAGCTGAAAAGAGGGGAAAAATCCTGGTCAGAGCATAGCTACCTTCCTGAGGCAGAGAGGACCAGCTAAGAGCAAGCCCTGGGCTGGAAGAGAAAGCAGAGAATGTGGCTGCGAGCACTGCCCTGGGAGTCAGGGGTCCTGGGCTGAGGTCTCTGGGCCTTCCCTGTCCCTGGGCCTCACAAACTCAGCCGCTTGCAGGGAGGCAAGTCACGAAGATGAGTTAAGGGACAGTGGGGCCAGCGCTCCTTCCAAAGGGAAGGCATCCTGCTCCCCGCCTCTTGCCCCACCCTAGGCTTCACCGCCCAGCTCTAACTTGGCCGAAGTTGGGGAAGTTTCCACGGCCCACCTCTTCACACCACCTTCCCGTCAGGCTTCTTTTCCCCACCAGCCCTGCACCAGGAAGCCTGGAAGTGCAAGAAGTTCAGCTTCTTGGAGGGGTTTGTATTTGAGATGGGCCTTGGCCTAGAAGAGGACTTGGGGAGATGGGTACAGCATTGCTGGGGGTCACCACCCTCTGTCCCCAGGGCTCCATCCAGCTCCTTTGGAAAGGTCAGACTAGTGAAAACCACAAGTTCTCATGGCCTCAGCTGGGTGGACCAGAGTGGGCACCTGACTAGTGGCAGCCAGTCACTAGTGACAGAAGTTGCCTTGACCTACCGCTTGGCCTGGAATCTGCTTGCAGGGAGACAGGTCATGAAGATGAGAACTTGACCAAAGTGAAGTTAACAGTGGAGGAAGGGCAGAGGAAGTGCTGGGAGAGGCCATGATGTGAAATCAAAGCCACGAGACAGCACATTCTGTGAGTAACGGGTGAGCAGGAAGCAGGCTGGTGGCGCAAAGAGAGTGGACCTTGCACAGGCAACGGGACCTATCCAGGACAGGAGATGCTCATCAAGGACAAGTTCCTAGTCCCCCCACCTCCCAGGCCCCCAGCCTCAGTCCACATGTGTCCCTCAATAAACCTCTGGTTAGGGTAAGTTGAGTGTGTTTCTGTTCTTTGCAACCAAAATATCTGAACTAGGACTTGGGTGGGAAGGGCATTCTGGCAGTAGTCACAGCATGAAACTTTGTGGAAGCTTCATTACATAGGTATAATTTATTAAATCTTTGACAATTGGCAATTAAATCAACCACCTCCAGCCCCTCTCGCCTCCCCAGAGGCCAGAGGGTGGGACTGAAAGTTACCACCCTCTAATCACATGGTTGATTCTCCTGGCAACCAGCCCCCATGCTTAGGTACCATCCAAAAGTCACTTCATTCATATATTTTCACAGATCACAAGCTGGAAACTGATAAAGCCTCTGAGAAAGGGGTCCTCGAGAAGAGGAGGGCAGGCCTTGTGCTGGCGTTGATGTGGAGGTTGGTGAATGGCCCAATTCTGACTAAGGTGTTTCGTGGGCCTCTCTGTGAGGGGTCAGAGAGAGAGGACCATGCTGGGGGCATCTGGATCTGACCACATTGGGTACAGGTGGCCATCAGCCCCCTAGAGGTGAGGGTAGGAGAGGAATAGGTAAAGACCCGAGTGTTTTGGTCTGGGGAAAACAGCTCAAGACGTTGTTCGGCTCTTAGAGTCTCAGTTAACCTCTCACATGTGTTTCTGGGATTTCCTTGCTGTTTTGGAGATTCCTCATATCAACCTTTCTGTTCCAGAATCTTGCACAATCTCCTGTCAACCAGAGTTAGTTGCGTATAAGGATGCCTCCTCCTGGGAGCCTTCCTGGCTTGCCCTTCTATCTTGAAGCAGTTACTCTACCTCTCTCCATGCCGTACAGTCTCACATTAGCAATCACTCGCTGAGTATAACTGTCTGCTCATTCCCACCCACAGGTACTAAACTACTAGTTCTCAAACTTTTTTTGCTGTCAGGACCCCTTTACACTCTTAAAAATTGTTTAGGATCCCAAAGAGTTTCTGTTTATGTGAGGTACATCAATATTTTACCGTATTAGAAATTAAAACAGAAATTTTTAAGTATTCGTTTCTTAACTCATTTAAAATAAAAATAACAAACTCAGTACATGTTAATATAAGTAATATATTTTTGCAGAAGATAACTATTTTCAAAAACAAAAGAGAGAAGAGTGAGACTATTTTACATTTTCTCAAATCTCTTTAAATGTCTAGCTTAATAGAAGACAGCTGGATTCTTATGTCTGATTCTACGTTCAATCTCCTACAACACGCTGTTTTAATTGAAGAAAATAAAGGAAATCTGGCCTCACTCAGATATGCAGTTGGAAAAGAGAGAATTCTTTTCTGTCGTCATGGCCATTCTTTGATGCTACACCATACCTCGACACATGCTAAATTCTTGAGGGTTAGCTGAAGTCTGGAATCTGAAACTTTATCAAAAACTTTTCATACTCTGTTACATTAAACCCATTGGTCTGTCTTGCACCTTGAATGGTTTTTTTTTACCCCTGTGTGATTTTGTAACGTTATGCATTGGCTATTTGGAAATAAAAGCCTTTAAGTATTGGGAAGCTGTCAAGCTCATAGCTGCAAATAAAAGTTGTCCAAAATTCAAATTTTTGTTTGTAAGCTCAAATTTTATCATTGGCAACAAATGCTGTCAGTTGTTTTCCTTGAAGCAACATGCTCACTTCATTCATTTTCAGGAAAATGTATGCCAAGTACCCAGTACTGAGTCACTATAGTTTGTCTACAGTTGTTTTGTTTTTTTTTTTCCCCAAGTAAAAATGGTGCTCTGTAAAAAAATGGCTGTTTCCCCTTCCAAGTCAATCACATTAGTGCTGTTCTTTGAGACAATTACCATACTCAGGACGTGGCAGATATGCTTTATATGTACTTCCCACTTTATCACACAGAAGATTAAAAAGATGTGTACTCAAGGTAGAGATTTAATAGAGCTAATGATTTTTATTGGCTCGTCAAGGACATTCTTAGTGAAACGGGATTTTTCCCTTTCCTGCCAGGGCTGGTGGTGAAGAATACATGACTACTAGCACAGTTTGGAACCACCACCTATACTCAAATCCACCACCTTTTAACCACTGCAACTATCAACACAGTAAATACGTCTTACTATTGCTGTGAAAATTGTTTTGACCTCATGGCCACCCTGAAAGGGTCTTGGGACCACACCTTGAAAACTGAGCCCATGAAGGCAGGGGCTGTATAACCTTATCCCTGTGTCCTTGGCACGGACAGAGCACCCAACAAACATGTGCAGAGTAACAGCCAGCATTGCTGAGTGCTCCCTGGAAACTTTCAGGACTAATTCATTACCCTCTCAACACCCTGCGAGGTGGGTACTTTATCATACCCATTTCACCACCGGTGCAGGGACTGAGGCAGAGAGTGATGCCTCACTCTGCTGACTCTAACTGTTAAAAAGACAATCATGCTGACCTCCAGAAATGAAGCTGAGAAATTCGACAAAACTCCATCAATACATGTGAGCT
>NW_006432451.1:3700238-3701652 GCF_000325575.1 Pteropus alecto | reverse complement strand
CAGAAAAACAGAGACCCTGAGATGCCCAGGACTTGAGCCAGGGTCCTGGGCACCAGAGCTGCCCAATCAGCTGGAGGACAGCCCCAGGGTTCTGGCTGCAGTGCTCAGTGGCTGAACAGCCCAACCCCTCACTCAGAAATACCTCCCCTCCATGCTTCTCCTCCAGATCCTGGGACTCTGACCTTGTGGACAGGTCCGGCTCTGGTTGGGCTGTGTGCCCTGGGGGAGTGACCTCCACTCTCTGTACCACTGTCTCCTCTGGACAGTGGTTGGTGGTTCGGCCTCATTGACCTCCACAGGTCCCTCTGGCTGGCCAGTGCTGGGTTCTCCCTCGCTGAGGCTTCCCACTCTCATCGTGCATGCCAGTCATGTCTGGGCTGACAGAATTAGTTAACACAGAGACACCTCTCCTGTTTGTGGAGGTCCCTTGAGGCCCTGTGCTCATTTTCTCTCCCTCCCAGAAATGCAGAAAAGTAAATAACCACCAGGAGACGCTCCAGCAAGTAAACAACCTAGAATTTGCTCTCCAAATTGCCACTGCCCCCTCCCTGAAGTCTGTACCCTAGGGATGACAGGTTGTGGGGAGGGGCTTCCCTGAGGGTGTGGATTGCTGCAAGAGCTAGTCAGGGAAGGTCCCTGAGGCCTGAGAAGGGCAAGCCTAGGGTGTACAAAGTAGGAGACAGAAGTGTCCTGGAGCCAGCCAGAACCAGGGGTCCCTGTGCCAGAGTGGCTCACACAGACTCCAAACCCCAGTGTCGTGATCCCCTGAATCTCTGCCTATTCTCTTGCCATGGTGTGCCACCCAGGGTAAACTCTTCAAAGCTACCTCGGGCCCCTCCACCCTGCTCTGGAATTTTCTCTTTATTCTGCCCCCAATTTTTGTCATCCCCAACTCCTTCAGATCGCTATTCTGTCCCACTTCCTACCCTCCACACCTCTCTCTGTTCTTATCCCTCATCCCACCCTATGGAGCCTCTATGACACCCCTTTTCCTGCCCTGGGGTCCCTCTGAGGCGTGTCTCTTGACAGAAGCACTAGCTACTCAGATGAACGCGGCAGCACTGGCTGAAGTCTGGGGACAGGCACAGGGCCAAGTCTTGAGGGTCCGTGCCCTGAAGAGCCCAGCAGACAAATGGGAGGATCACACCACAACTGAAAAGGGGCTCTATCATGTCCCCACAAACCATGCATCATCCTTCCCACTTTAGAAGTGAGGAAACGCAGCTGGTAGGTGACTAAGCTAGATGGCCTTTTTCCTGACTTTGGGAAGGGCACAGCTATAGAGCAGCAGAACGCTTTGGACCTCAATTTCAACCCTTGGGAGTATCAGTTAACACCTCTGAACCTCAGTTTCTTTATCTGTAAAATGGGACCCAAAAGTCCCTACCTCAGAAAGACATGAGGAGAGCATGTA
>NW_006432451.1:3685707-3699829 GCF_000325575.1 Pteropus alecto | reverse complement strand
GAAGACGAAGATTTGGTGTGTAAACATCGCCGGACGTCAGCAAGAGGTCCAGAGGCTGGTCGATAACCTGCTGCAGGGCCAGATAAGGAGAACTTCCTCTGAATTCCTGGGCCAGGGAGAAGGGCCTGGAGGCCTGAGAGGGTTGTATGGGGACAGAGGTGGCAGTCTGCAGCCAGCCCACGAGCACAGGCTAGGGAGCTGGTCCAGCCCTGAGGTACTTGATGCTAGAAACACCCCCCCACACACATTCTCTAGGTTCTATCTCAGGCAGGAGAGGCTGTTGTCCAGGGTACAGGCAAGTGCCAGAGATTTACCATGGGGTAGGGGGTGGGGAGGGCAGAGGGACACCTACATCTCCTGGAAGGCACCAATGTCCCGTGGCCACACAGGTGTGAGGGCCAATGTCCAGGCTTTATATTATGAAATTGGCCATTGCACTAATATGGAATATTGAGGGCGGGGGCGGCGGGGAGCTGGGTCACAAATTTATGATATTGGCTGGCTCAGGTTTTTACATGCAGAGAAATACTTTTCTGTCTTGTTTGAGCCACTGTTAATTCGAGCCTCTGCCACGTGACACTGATCCCCAGCCCTAACAGAACGAGCGGCGGCTTCACCACTCTTCTACTGGGATGGAAAGATAGTCTCTACAGCAAAGTCTCTTTTTGAGTTTTACATTTAATCTTGCATTATAATTTACTTTTTTTGGATAGGTAATACATGCACATAGTTCAAAATTCAAAAGGCACTAATATTTGTCATTAAGACTAAGTTTGACTGGAACAAGGTAGATGTTTATTTCTCTCTCACATGAAAGTCTTGAATAAACAATTCAGGGCGTTCTGTTCCACAAAGAGTTTAGGCACACAGGCTCCTTTCATCTCACTGTTGTACTACCCCTGGGTGACTCGTTCTCTGTGATCCAGTGTGGTGGCCATAATAGCTGTGTCCCAGGCAACAAGAAGGAGGCGGGAAAGATGAAGAAAGGGGCAAAGACACAGCAGCTGTCTCTTAAGGATGTTTTTTAGAAGCTGCTGCATGAGGCTTCTACGTACACTCCATAGGCCAGAACTTAATCATATAACCACACTAGCTGCAAGGAAGACTGGGACATGTAGTCTTCCCTGGGCAGCCATGAACTCAAGGGGAGAACAGATGTTGGTGAACATTGTCGTATAAAAGATGTACAGTGAAGAATCTCTGGTGGGGATTCTCCAGGAAGGGGCATGAGGGAACGTTCTGGGGTGATGTCAGGTTGTATATCTTTATAGGTTAGATGACACAGGTGTATACATTTTTCAGAGCTCAAGAAATGATCCACTTAAGATTTGCATATTTTACTTTATATATTTCCAGAGATCTCTAAAGAAACAGACACAAAAAAACTGCAAAGAAATATTGAATTCTAGTTAACGATGCACATACTAAAGTGTTTAGGGGTGAGCATACTGATGTCTGCAACTGACTTTGAAATGCATCAGAAAGATGGATGGGTGGGTAGAGAGGTGTGGGGTAAAATAAATCTAGTGAAACGTTAATTGTAGAATTTAGGTGGTGGATAGATGGGTGTTGTCTGCCCAACTCTTTCAACCTTTCTGTATGCTTGAAAATTTTCATCATAAAATATTTTTAAAAGAAGCCTCCCTTGTTCTCACCCTCTCCTCTAGCCACCAAATCCTCCTATCAGCTTCTGGCTTATCCCACTGGGGATAGCCTTGGCACGTGCAAACATACCAGACCCACAACAGTCTTTGCCTATCCAAACATCAGTCTACTCTGTGTGCTGTTTGCTCCTCGATCAAGAGAAACCCCCTCAATCAAAAGCCCCCTGGGAGCTACTGACCCCTGCGCTGACCCAGGCGATCAAAGGAGCAGCCCCTCTAGAGACATCTTCTCATCCCCTCAATATTCCCGTGACCTCCTAGCTGCCCGTCAACCCCTGACCCGCATCCCACCTGCTCAGTGAGTCTCATTAAATCTAACCCCTTCCTCCCCAGATTCTCACCTTTCATAAGCTACCATCATCCTCTTTCTGCTTACCACCTTCCTGCCACCTCAGGACCTCATGAAACCCAGCTAATTCCTTTCCAATAACTATTAACCCCTCTCCTGCACCTTTTCCCCATACTTCAGGAGAAAGGGGGCTGGGAGGTAGCTTCCTAGGCTCTCCTTGGGCTCTTTGTCCTCTTGGTCTAGATCTTTCTCTTTAGGCTCTTGGCACATGGGATCCCCTGCCACCCTTCTAGTTAGCCCTCCTGCTGTCCCACTCCCCAGAGAAGAGGCTCTGACTAGGGCTTAAGGATGGGTGTCCTCTGGAAGGTGACATCTTGGTGAGACCTTAAAAGGTGAGCAGGGTTTTAGCAGGTGGAGAGTGGACAGATCCGGGGCAGAGTGAATGGCACAAGAAAAGGCTGGAAGGGAGGGAGCAGACACATTCAAGAAATGGTGACGTGGCTGGCATAGCAGAGCCTGCAGGGTAGGGAAGAAAAAGCAGAGGCACAGGAGGCCACAGAGGGAGGGAGGCCAGGGCCTTGACCCCATGCAAGACAATGGCCACTTGCTCAAGCAAGCAAGGTCCGTTTATAGGGAGGGTGTCCATCCCATCAGAGGTTGAAGAGGACAGAGCCACCCTAGACCCAGGCCCTCAAGGAGTTGTGGGATGCTGAGGCAGAGAGGGGAAAACATTTTTAATTTTAAAAGACATTGTGAAATTCCCCTCTGTGGGAGCTGTAGCAGCCTCTCAGTCCCTCTAGCCAGGTTTGAGAGGTGGGCTTTGTTCACTGTTTCTGAACATGGCACTCAGGGGCAGAGCCCGGAGACCCAACCAGGCATTGACTTTCCCTGAGCGGGTAACAGAGAGGCATCACTCGATCCTCAGGGTCAACGGGGGAACTGCTCCAAAGCCCTAGTCCCTCTGTTTTTCCTTTCCTTCCCCTACTCCTCCTGTTGCAGCTTGCCACTCCTCACCAAGCTCACAGTTCCGTCCTTTGAGCTTCAGCCTAAGCACTGCCTCCTCCAAGAAGCTCTACCAGAACCCCTGTCCAGGGGGGTGAGGACTCCCTTCTCTACTTCCATTCTATGTGGGCTTTGCTCCACCTCCACACCTTCTCCACGTGTTACAACTCTTGGCCCCATTAGCTGTGAACTCTTTGTGTCTGTGTGTGGAGAGGGCAGGGTCTTCTTACTGCTGGGTGGCCATCATTCCCATTAGGCCCCAAAGACACTCAGCCATCCACATGGGTTTGTACCCATGTAGTAAAACAGCCTGTCTCTATGCTTCCTTTAAAAAAGGACAGTGCTGTCAAAAGCCAAAATGTAAAGACTTGTGTGGTGCAAGTGGTTGGAGTTAAGTTTCTAGTTGCCAAATTAGAGTGGAGAGGGAGGGGATGGGGCAAACCCTAGGACTCACAACCTACAGACATGACTGACCTAGAAAGACTGATGGCATGTTACTACCCAATTACCCTTGCTTGGTGATTCCTTATCATGAGGAGAGATGAACGACACATGAAACATCGTGAAAGATGAGGCAGAAGGACACAGGAAAATCTAAACTTAGCACTGAAGTTCTGGGCTTGTTTATTACCACGGCATAACTCAGCCTATCCTGACAACTACAGACACTCCCTGTCAGATAGAAGAACAGCCACCATCTTCTCTTTATATAGACAAGGAGTTTGGGCACAGAGATACAGGGCAGGACATCAGCCTCACAGCGCTCACTAATCAACCACGCAACATGTATTTATTGAGCATATACTATGTCTAGCATGTTCTAGGCACCGAAAATGCAGTAACAAACAAGAACCCCAAGTCCTTGCCCTCATGTTGTTTATAGTCTAGTGGAGAAGAGTCAGGCAATAATTTAAAAAAGCAATAGGTACATGTAATGTTTTCATAGCAATTATGAAGAAAAAGCAAAGCTAGGGGATAGAGGTCTGGAGAGCGTGTGCTATGTTAGATGGGGTATTAAGGGGGAAATAACCTATCTGTGAAATAACATTTGAGTAGAGACTAAAAGGAAGTGAAATCTTGAATCATATGGGTTTCTAGGAAATGAGTCCAAGCAGAGTGACGGCAAGTGCAAAGGCCCTGAGGTAGCAGACTACTTAGCACTTAGTGTGCATCCTGCGTGCTGAAACTGGGACTGACACCTGGGTCTCTCCTGCTCTCTCTTTCACTATTGCTCTCTCTCTCATACTCTCCAGCACCTAGGAAAAGACAATATTGGACCAGATTCAAGGAGAGTGAATCAAGCAGGCTGCCCTGGGGCCTCCTCCTTTAAATCCCCCCAAACAGCAGCCCCAGACCCCCTCTGCCAGCCTTGGCTGCCCCTCCTAATTAACATAGCTGTTTCATGCCAGGGCTCCAGAGCACTGCCTTATCCGCATGCCAAGTCCCCTGATTTTTTACTCAAAGCTAAACGCCATAATGTCTAACTGCCTGTAACGGGACTCCCCAGCTTGGATCCCGTGGGTCAGGAACTGGACTGGGGAGAGTCCTGTTGCTTAGTGTCCAGGTGTGAGAGGGAGGAGGAGACCTCACTTAAGTGCCCCACCACCAGCTCCTAGGACTGGTTGGTTGACGAGGGCTCTGCAGAGGACTTGGAGCTTGTCCCCAAAGGTCTAATGGTGGATTACAGGAGGGAAAGCCCCAGGTGCTCTTAGAATGATGCCACTCTGTCCAGGAAAGGAGTTTCCTAAGCAGGCCACCAGCACTAGAGGTGACACTCAAGGCTGTGGAGCCAGGCTGCCTGGACTTCAATCCCGGCTCTCTGCCCCACTAGCTGCCTGCCACGGGCAGCTCAGTTACCTTGTCAGTGCCTCTTACTTGTAAAATGGGGATGATGATAACAGGTTAGTGCCAGGGCTAAATGAGATAATATCTGCATAAAATCAGTGATTAGGAAACAAAGCAAGAGTTGCCAATGATTTAATTAATTAGCTCATTTTGGCACTCAGGGCAAGGCTATAGGCCTATACAGGTGGAAGTAGTGACCAGCCTGGAAAGGGCCAACAAAGCCCTGAGTTTGGGGGTACCAGTGGCAGTGACCAGTGACCCCAGCATTGGCCAGCAGGCTGAGCTAAGTTGGTAGAGCCTGGGACCTGAGGTCCAGGGGCTCAGGTTGTAGGGATCTGACCCTCAACAGCCAGAGACCTGGGCAAGGTGAGGGGGACTGTGGGTGCCAAGGCTTGGAAGCTGGGTGAACGAAATAAAATATAGTGTATTGAGAGAATGAAAACTCCAATGATAGCAAGAAGAGTTCAGAGTCAGCAAGCCACTTGGGCCAGGCCCCCATCGTCTATGCAAACTTTCTGGACAGATATCATCTTTCTCTTTTTATCTCTTTGTGCACTTTCAGTTTGCCCTTAAAAGAAAAAAAAAAGATGACTGGCAGGGAAGCAGGCAAGAGCCTGGTCTTTTCCAAGCCTATGTCCACATTGATGGCATCAATCTTCTCTCAAAGGCAAAAACAAACACCAATATCATTTGCTGAGCACCTAATAAGTGCCTTGCAATGTATATGTGTATTCTTTACTCCTCACACTGCTATTCCACACTGAGACCACACTCCCATTTCACAGATAGGAAAACTGAAGTTAAATGGGTGCTCTGTGAAATTGTTAAGCTCAGAGCTCTCCATCCACAGAGAAGATTTTCCTGAGAAGGGCTGGGGTCCTGCTTGCCCCCTTCCCTCCCTCTTCACCTCTCACTGCCTCAGGGACTCATCCCTAGGTGACCTCTGAAAGGGCTGTGGCTAGACAGCAAACTCCCTTCAAGAAACAGCAGTTACATGGAAGGCAGTTAATTCTCACAAGTGCCAGAATGCAATGGGGTTTAAAAGAGAAGCCAGGGTAGCAGGAGAAATGAAAGAAGACATTAATAAGTGGAGAGATATATGGTTTCCCGGACTGGAACACTCAATATTGGTAGAGTTTCAATTCTCCCCCAAATGACTTGTCAATTCAGTACAATCCCAAAGTCCCAGCAGCTTTTTGCAGAAATTGACAAGCTTATTCTTAAAAATATATAACAATGCAAAAGACCTAAAATAGTCAAGATAATCAGGAAGAACAAAGATGAATGACTAAAACTACTTGATTTTAAAACTTTCTATAGAGAAGTCCAAGTAAAGCTACAGCAGTTAAGACACTATGATACTAGTTTAAGGGTAGACAAATAGAGCAATATAAAAAAATAGAGAATATCCAAAAATAGACCCACACACATATGATCAATTGATTTATGACAAAGACATCACTGCGATTCAGTGGAGAAAGGATTCTCTTTTCAATAAATGGTACTGGACCAGTTGAATCAGCTGGATCATATAGAAAGAAATGAAACTTGACTCCTACCTCATGCTATAAACAAAAATTAATTCCAAATGGATCATAGATCTCAATGTGAACAGTAAAACAATAAAACTTCTGGACAAAAAGATAAGAGAATATTTTTATGACCTTGAGCTAGGCAAAGATTTCTTAAACATAACACACACACACACACACACGAAAAAAACTAACTGTAAAGGAAACCATGTATGTTATTGAAATTTATAACATCTGTTTTTCAAAAGACACACACACACACACACACACACACACACGAAAAAAACTAACTATAAAGGAAACTATGTATGTTATTGAAATTTGTAACATCTGTTTTTCAAAAGATAACCATTAAGAGGGTGAAAAGGCAAGCCACAGAGTGGAAGAAGCTAAGAACTCGTATCCAAAATAAAGTGTCCCACAAACCAAAAAGAAAAAGAAAAAGAAAACCCAATTAAAAATGGCCAAAAATTTTACCGACCACTTCACAAAGAAGATATCCAAAAATTCAATAAGCTATGAAAAAGTGCTTGACCTAATTAATCACCAGGAACATGCAAATTAAAACCATGCAAAATGAGATACCACAGTACATCTACTAGAATGGCTAAAATGAAAAAAACCTGATAACGCCAAACACTTCTGAAGATGTAGAGCAACTGGAACTCTCATAGACTGCCAGCAAGAATGTAAATTGATACAACCACTCTGGAAAATTATTTGGCTCCATGTCATAAACCTAAGCATATGTCAAATCTATGACCCAGCAATTCCATGCCTAAGCAAAATCAAAATGTATTTTTACAAAAAGATGTATTCAAGAACGTTCATAGCAGCTTTATTCAGAATAGCTCCCAACTGGAAAGAACTTAAAAGTGCATCAAAGAGAGAAAGAATAAAAAAAGTTGTAGTATAATCATTCAAGGGGATGCTATTCAGCAACGAAAAGGTGCAAACTACCAATATATATGACAACATAGAGGAATCTCACAAATATTATATGGAGAGAAAAAATCCAGACATGAAAGAGTACGTACTGTATGATTCTATTTATTTGAAGTTCAAACAATCAAATCTAATCTACAATGATAGAATAGTGGAGGTTAGTTACTAAGTAGGAGGAAGCACGAGGAACTCTCTGAAGTTCTGGAAATATTCTATACCTTGACTTAACAGTGGTTACATGGCTGTAAACATGTGAAACATTTGTACAAATTCATCAGGCTATAAGATTAACGTTTATTCAACTTAGTGTAAGTTTGTTTTATCACAATTTAAAATAATAATAATAATACAAAGAGAAGCTATGGATCCTAAGGCTAACAGGGGCTCAGACTCTCTCTCCACAAGGGCCTCAAAGACCGGGAAGACTAGAAAGCCCAGGAAATCTGAAAGGGGGTGAAATGTGTGACTTTGATGAGTCCTTAGCCCTGCCCTCCGGCCCCTAGCTCCATCCACCTCTCACTTTCCACCCATAAAAAGTAGTGAAAGACTCTGAAATGTGAGGTTGCCTAAGTGCCCTGTCTACTGCACAGCCCCAGGTTATCTGATTGTGTTGGAGTCTCTGCCTTTCACTGCCTTCGAACTGTTTTTAAAACTCTGTAATTGTGCAAAACTGATGGTAAAGCGAATTATTCTTTTCCTTGGAAATGCAAATGAATTTTGTCCAGTAGAGGTGAAAATGATTATCGACCTGTGGCTATTGATCAGTTTCTCATCCATTTGTAAATTCATTTCTTGGTGGCCTGTATATGGATCTGCTCTTTAGATTCTCCTCTGAACCAGTTGTAACATCTTACTGGTTCTCACTTTAAATAACAAGTTTAAGTCTTTGACACATATTTATTTTCTATTTATATGAAAATGATTTTTTAACATCCTCTTGCCCCGATTCCCTCTCTACCACCCTCTCCTCTGGGTAAAACATCTTTCTCTCTCACATAAGTTCAGGCCTGGTTTCCCTGGAGCCTCTGGTTTTTCAAATCTACCCACATTTATTGAACACCTGTGGTTTCTGGGCTCTGCAGACACACAAAGGAAGGAGACCCAGTTCTGCCCTCCCAGGCCAGGAGGGAAGATCTAACCAGTTTATGAGTTTTAAGGGCCTCATTTGATCCTTGCAATAAACCTTCAAGACAGCAATTATTATTATTAATATTGCTATTCATATCTCCACTTTGCTGGTAGGAAAACTGAGCCCCAGAGAGGTGAACTAGCTTGCCCAAGAGTGGACCCAGGACTCAAAGCCAGGTCTCCAAATCCATTAGAACCACTGGGTGCTTAAATGTCTATTTCACACAGGTCAGCAACTCCCCAGATCCCCACTGGAGACCACTGAGAGCCCGAGGCCCTCCCCGCCCAACCCAACACCTCTGTCCCTCCAAATAGCCTGGTCCCATTAATATAGAAAAGAGTCATGAGACCACATAGATGGACTAAATACTAAATCAAGTGGATTTCAGAGCCTGCTATGTGCTGTTAGACGTGGAACCTGGCTGATCGGCCATATGATCCGAAGGAACCTACAAAGAACAAAGGAAGATTCCTACTGAGATTACTGACAACTGCTTACCCATGCCTTTAAACACTTACCCATACCATAAAAAGAAAACAAAGACTTTAAGCTGTACCTTGAACAAGTTAAAGATAAACTCAACCATTCATTTCATTCTTTACTCCTTATAATCAATAACTTTTCATAGAAACTAAGAAACAGATATAAGCCCAGCTCCTCAAACACTCAGGTTCTTATTCTCTGACTCTGAGAGGAGACCACACTCTGTCTATGGAGCATTATTCCTTCTCCAATAAACTTTCCTCTGTCTTTAACTCTGGCTTGCTCTTGAATTCTTTCCCGTGCAAAGCCAAGGACCCTTTCTCCGGCATAGGGCTTGAGTCCCCACTAGTGGTGGGATTTGCCCAGTCCTGCATCACCATGATGGGCACCAGAAGGAAGGCCCACTTGCTGAGTTGAGAGTTAGGGGAGCACTGGCCAGCTTGGGGAGACCCTGATACCGAAACACCTTCCTGAGCCTTCAAAGGCATTTATTTTCCAAGAGGGACACTGGGCTGTTGCTGTGTCAGGCTGAGTCACACAAAATCAATGGCTTGCTAATGAGGAGCTGCTGCCACCAGGGATGCTGACCTGGGCACTCCAGGTCCTTCCAGGTCCAGAATCTGTTTCATCCAAAACCCAGCCCAGGCCCATCATACCCCCTCCCAGCCCCACCTGTCCACTATGGGTCTCTCTGGAGACCAGAGCAAAGGCAGGAGGCTTCAGAGGCAGCAAGAGGCCTTAAGGGCAGAACTGAGAAAGCACAGGGGCTGAAAAGATGACAACTTGGAAGTCCAGAGACCAGAGAATGGCCATGAACTGGTAACAAGAGGTGACTTCCCTGTCCCACAGGTATCCTGTTCCCCAAAGACTAAAACATGGAAGGAAAAATGCTAGAGACTTTTGCCCGCCTTGTGCTTCTGGCCAAGTAGATCTGGAGAGAGAAGCTACCTGGAAGCCAGGAGCTTCTAGGCTGGGGCTGCTCTCAGGACAGAGGGGAAAGGAGAGACAACGCGGGGGCAGAGCTTGTCCCACTTCTGTAAAACCGTGGCATAAGGTTTGAGGAATAAGAGCTGACACTTCTTGAAGACTTGCTGTGTGCCACCTGCCACTCCTGTTATAAACACTTTATATACTCGAATCATTTAATCCTTACAATGGCACTAAGAGGTCAGTACGATTATCTCCATTTTACAGGTGATATAACTGAGGCACAGAGATGTTACCTAACATACCCAAGATCACACAGTAAGAAGTGGTGGAGACAGGATTCAGATGTAGCCAGCTGGTTTATTCTCCAATTTCCATCATGCTAGAATGAATATTCACTGAATATTCAACAAGTATTTATGGGAGGCCCACAGCGTGCCAGTGTCCACCAGGCATTGGGACACAATATATAGCAGATGAGGCTCCTGATCTTACATGGATCACAGTCCAGGTGGCTCCTCAATGCTGGAGTGGGGCTCTTATGTGCGTAAACATGTGCTTGCCTTCGCAAAGCAGCACAGGGTTGAAAATATATTTCTCTGCTATTAGAAACATGGCTCCTCCTCACCCCAATCTTGCACGGAAGGTATTAGTATTGATCTTACAGAAGAGGAAATGAGGATCAGGGGGCAGTGACCGGCCCAAGGTCTCACAGCTAAGAGTGGGCAGAGTGGAATTTGAATCCTGTTCACTATATGGCCTCTCTAACTATGGGGCTATTGGATTCTAAGAGCCAAGCAATTACCACAGACAGTTGAACAGGAGGACAGTGGGTTGAAATAAATTTTGGGATGCAGTTCAATTGATGAACCACCTGCCTCCCCCCACAACACACACACACCAGTTTGCACATTTGTCCTGGCCAAGAGTTCAGAGGGTTTATGAGCTCTTGGAAGAGGTCACGTGGTGTGTGTAGATGAGAGCTAACCCAAGGTGTGGACAACAGCGGGGATGGGGAGGGGGGCACTGAAAAGATGCTGGGAAGCAGAGCCACCCAGCAGGCCAGCCAGAGCCAAGCTGGGTGCGGCTTCCCCAGTCTCCATGGCAACATGAGGGGGAGACAAGAGGGGGCTGGGAGGAGAGAGGCCTCTGTGCATTGATCTCGCTTAAGTCAGATTCAATCCCCGAGTGAAAATGGATTTTTTAATGTGTCTATTAACTGCTTTGAAAATGCAAATTAAGCAGGAGAAACAGAGGCTCTATCAGAAAACAATTTGGCATCTGAGGCCCTGGGGGACAGGGGACACCTAAGCATAGGATACCTCCCAAGCCTGAGTTTAACTTTGGTGAGGGGGAGAGAAGGGGGTACCTTGAGACCTTTACTCCTCCTCAGCCCCCAGGGTACAGAAATGTGGTCCAGCTCTTCTACAGAAATGAGCAAAAGAGAATTCCAAAGGGAGGCCTGTTCCCTTGAAGGGCACAATCCCTGAAGGCTTCTGGGATGAGGCAGCATTCTAAGGGACCCAAGAAGATGCACATTCAGCAAATCCTGGACTCAGGTTAAAAATTATGCCCAGCCAGCTTTGGCCCAGCACCTCACAATTTACGAAAGTTTCTTTTGTTTGCTCTTAGTTTAGACCTCATAAAGACTATAGAGAGCAGGTGTGTGAGCCTAGTCTACAGTTAAGGAAATCAAAGCTGGGGAGGTATGTTACTAAGATCACTGAGGCAGGGCCAAGGCCAGAATGCCCGTTCCCTCTTTTGTGAGAACCACTTCTCTAGGAGGGAAAAGAGCTGCAGGAGCTGGCCTGGGCCGGAGGACTTGGGGAGCAGGAGATCCAACTGACTGGCGTGGTTGCTGGTAGGGAACAAGGCTGGCCTCTCGATCAGTTTTCAAGAGAGGCTAAGGAGGGGGCTGGAGGAGGCAAGAAGTGGAAGGGAAAGATGGAGGGATTCAGGTCAGATACAGGATTACTTCTCTCCATTGTTATTCTCTGTGTATGGAGCCTTCTTTGCATATGCAAATGGTTCATCCTTCCGCAATTACACAGTAATCAGGAGCAAATTACCTTCTTGCTGTTTACTTTCAGCGTCCTTAATTAATCTGGTTATTAGACGATTAATGAAGCTTGTTTGGTGAGAAATTCATAGCAAGAATAGAGAAGGGTGTATGGGGGTGGGGGGGTGAGAGATGTAGCACTTATTCAGAAATAGAGGCAGTACCTGGATTTCCCCTCAGCCTTCTCAGCCTCTCTCCTGCACTCCACAGTTTCCTGCACACACCCCAATCCTGCTTTTCCTTTCCCCTATCCCACCATTCCAGCTTCCTATTGCAGCCCATCCACTCCTCCATGAAGCCTTTGTGAATTGGGAAGGTAGCCCCTAGTGTCCTCCAGAGTCCCATAAGGCAGTAGCCCCAACAGGACCAGAGGGCAGGGAGTCAGTTCCAAAGGTTTCTCTATCACCCCCAGGGTCCACTCCAGGTGCACCAATTCTCACACTACCTCATGTTCACTGACCTCCCCAGACTGTGTCCAGGCAGTGTTCCAAAGATGGCCCTCTCCCCTCTCGAGGCAGAAGTAACATCCTACAGCCTGTGGGCCAGGCCTCCGCCCAGAATGTGCCCCTCTCCTATCATACACACACTGGGCCGTGAAACCACCAAGCTCAGCTCAAGGGAGCACCAAGATCTTATTTCTTTTAATATTTTAACAGTACAGTTTGGAGTGCCACCTGCTCAGGCTGGCATTTCTCCTGGGGTACCCTTCCCAAATGTAATTTCTGGGCATCCAAGGACAAGTGTTCCATCCTGGGGTCATTTATAATCTGACTTTTCTATCCAGCTGCTTTTAAGATCTTCTCTTAGGATTTCTGCGGTTTCACTACAATGTTTCTAAGTTTGGGTTTCTCCTTGTTTACTCTGCTTGAATCTTCATGTTTCTTTCTGGGATTTGTCTTTTTTATCATTTCTGGAAAACTCCTAATTAACATATCAACAGATATTGCCTCCCTCAATTCTCTCAATGATCTCTTCTGGAATTCCTAGATTATATTTGTTAAATTCTTTATTCTATATCCCATGTCTTTTTTCCTTTTTTTTATGTTTTTCCCTCTGTGCTGCATTATGGCTAATGATTTCTTCAAATCTATTTTCTAGTTCACTAACTGTCTCTTCAACTGTATCTAATCTGCTATTTAACCCATCCATTGGGTTTTAAATTTCAACATTATCATTTTCATTTCTTAGTCTATTTGTTTATTTTCATATTTGCCTGGTTTTCCAGGTAGCATCTTTATTTCCCTAAACATTTTAACAAACGAGCTATTTTTTTTAAATATTCTGGATCTAATCATTCCAATATTTTAAGTCTTGAAGGTCTAATTCTGCCATTGGTTGTTTTTATTGACTCATTCAGGAATGTTTCCCCACGTACTTTGTAATTTTGTACTGTCAACTCAAGCTTAGCTGGGCCCTATCCATGGGAAGCCTGTACAGTAGGAGTTGAGGATATGTCTCTCTGAAGAGAATTTACTTTTGCTTCTGCCAGGTGCCCCAGGTGCTACCAACACACTTGGAGTTAATTTCACTACTTGGAATTTGCCAGAACACATGGTTAATACAAATGTTTTCCCTAAATGCCTGTGTGGGCAGGCCTGTGGTTACAAATTTAAATGCTTTTCTGTCTACCTAGAGCATAGGCTGAAATAAACAAATATTCTTATTATTTCTCTTTGCCACTGGATGGATTTTTTTCTATAGCCTTTCACAAAAAGTGTAGCCTTTCAGAGTCCTGTTTTTTTGTAGAGGTCTCAACTACAACTCCCCACCACACAGTGCCCACAGTGTACCTCCTTCTTCCCTGTGGGGCCTTTAACACCCAAGCCTTTGTTTCTGGAACTGAACAACTTTGTCCCCCCAGAGGATGTTTTTGGTTGTCACAACTGGAGGAGGGAGGTGCTACTGGCATCTAGTAGGTAGAGACCAAGGTTGCTGCCAAATATCCTCCAATGCACAGGACAGCCCACCTCAACAAAAACTAATCCAGCACAAAATGTGCATAGTGCTACTATTCACATAAACTCTGATCGAAGTCATAGAGATGTATGTGCACATGACCTGAGGTCTTCCTGCAGTTTCAGAGCTCCCTAGCAGTAAAGCTTCCAGCATTCTCTTTATATTTGACATCCTAAAGGTTGTCCTTGCATTCATTCATTCATTCGTTTATTTTACAGACAGCCGCGTTGTATTTTATGGAACACTTCTGGATGTTCTGTGGTGGGAGATGTCTCAGGATAACTTATCACT
>NW_006432451.1:3671926-3685697 GCF_000325575.1 Pteropus alecto | reverse complement strand
TGCTTGGCTCATCTCTCACTGTCTTATAACCCCTCTTCTCTATTTCGTGCCCTCTCCCTGCACCTAAGTGCACCTGCAAGCCCAGAAAATGTGTAACTGAAGGTTTGGGGAAAAAATCGAAAGAGTCTGAGAGGGTGTGACATCCCCACCAGCAGCAGTAACTCTTGGGGCCCACAAAGGCCAAAATCCTAACCTCGTGGCCCTTGCCTGATTCCACAACCTCCCTCTCCCCAAATCTCCAAGTCTCCTCACCTCCCTGACCACAGCCTCAAAGAGAGTATTCTTTCCTCCCCCTAGTCCAAGGCCCAAGCAATTCCTGTAGCAAGACTGTTAGAGAGACTGTAAAATATAATGGCTTAAACAAAATACAAGCAGAGTTCTTCCACACTGAATAGTCCAGAGGTAGATATTCCTAAGCCGTAATGTGCCTCTGCCATCCCTTACACTTGGCTTCAGTCTCTGAGTTCAAGGTGGCTATTCCAGCTCCTGCCATCATATCTGCATCCTAGCATCTTTTAAAGCATCACATCTGCATGCTCATTTCTTTTAAAAGTATAACCAGGAAGCAGAAGTCTTCACTCTACCCTTTCAGCACCTCCACCATCTAGTCATCCAAGTCGGTCTCATCTCCCCTCAGTGACCCTCTATATCCAACCAGGTCCCTCTTCTCCAGGTCCTCACCTCTCCAGGCCTATGATATTGGCCTCCTAACAGGTCCCCCAGCCTCCAGGCCAGACCCTTCCAATCCATCATCCACAAAGTAACCATTTCAATTTACAGCTCTAGCTAAATCACTCCCTCCTTAGAAGAACGTCCGGGCCCCTGGGCAGAACCCCCAACTCCCCCCTCCCATCATCCTTGCCTGCCTCTCCAGTTTCATCTCTTACCCCTGGAGTGTTCATATCCATCTTCCCAATGTCCCTACTTTGCTCCTCCTCCCAAATATCATGTTGTTTATCACCTCTGTCTCTTTGCTCATCCTTAAAATATCCTTTCCCGTCTTCACCATACAGACACCTTATCCTTTAGACATCAGATCAAGTATTACTCCTTCAGGAAATGGGCTTAAAGAAACTTCTCTGATTTCCTGGTGTGTGGACCTACTCTCTACTTCCCCGTTATTTCCTACTTATTCCTTAATGCTATCTGCTCTACATCTCTAGTAACTAGTGGACAGCAATGCTTGAAAAACAACTGAATAGAGAAATGAATAGTGGAGGCAGAAGCCAATCAGAGTATCTTAGAGAGGCAGTGTGGAGAGGAGGCTAAGGGTAACCACCAGAGGCAGTGTGGAGAGGAGGCTAAGGGTAAGCACTGGAGCCAGACTGCCCGGGTTCAAATCCCAGTTGTACCACCTTCTGGCTGTGTGCACCTGAGCAAACTATTTAACTTCTCTGAGCCTCAGTCTCCCTTTGTAAAATGAAAACAAAACAGTACTTCCCTCATACAGTTGTAAAGATGAAACAGTTCAAAGCATGTTGAACTTAGAATAGTGCTTGGCACTGAGTTAGCCCTTCTTATTATTAGACCAAAGTCACTGAGGAACTTCTGATGAAAATGAGCAGGGAATAGCCTGAGCATGTTTGCGTCTTAGAAAAACACAAGAACACTTCCAGTTCCAACTAAAATAAAAGAGCAGGAACCAGATTTACCTTCCTGTCTAAAACAGCAATAATAAAATGGACAAAATACGTGAAACCACAGTCCTCAAGACATTGTACATTAAACAACAAATGACAGTGATCCCTGAGACATGGGAGACAAATGAGGTAATCCCTACAGTTATCCCTCATAGTGCCCAGAGAGAGCTTCCAGGCTGTGGCACAGGGAGGGGTTACCCGTGCAGAGCCTGGAGTCTCCTGTAATTGAGAAGACAGAGCTGGAGTCCAGGGAGGCCAAGGAGGGTCAAGTTCACAGTCAGAGACCAGAGAAGAGAGAGCTGCACAGAGAGAGAATCCCAGAGAGGCCACCTTTGAGCACTCAGCTGAACACTAATCATGTTCCAGAAGGAAATGAGTTGAGGTTAGTTAGAAGGAGCAGTCACCAGGGTCACACGAAATCCACACATAACAGAAAACCCCATCGTTCATGGGGCATAAACTAGAAGACTTATAAAGGTTTTGCCTCACTAGTGGGGCAAAATGGGCCCTGACTAAATGCTGCTCTGGTCCCATCTAACAAGGCTTGAAAACAAGACCCGAAAAGATCAAACCATTCCAAGTAACTTAACTACATGCTGCACAAAGCTCAAGAATATTCACATGTGGACAAAAATAACCAGGACCTTGTGAGGTAAAACTCACAAAAGCTGCAGGCAGTAAGCAATTACCAGGTATATAAAGAAGGAGGAAAATGAGAAGACAAATCAATTAATTGAAACCAACCCAGGAATGGCATGGATAACAGAATTAGTAGACAAAGATATTCAAATAGTTATTATTTGAATACTATATATTCAAGAAATTAGAAGGAAAATTGACTATTTAACTAGAAACATAGAAGATATAAAAAAGACCCAAGGAAGCTTCTAGAGATGAGAGTTATAATGCTGAGATTAGAAACGATCTGGATGTAATTAATAGCAGATTGGATGTCACAGAGGAAAAGGTTAGTAAACTTGAAGACAGCAATAGAAACTATACAGAATGAAATACAAATAGAAAAAAGACAAAAAAAAAAAAAGAATAGCACATCATTGAGTTATTGGACAACTTTGATGCCTTATACATGTGTAATAGAAGTTCCTGAAGGAAAGAAGATAGAGAAGCAGACAGAAACATTTTTAAAGAAACAATGGCCAAAAATTTTCCAAATATAAAAAAAACTATAAACCCATAGATCCAAGAAGCTCAAAACACAAGTACAAGAAACACGAAGAAAATCACACCAAGGCATGTCATAATCAAATTGCTTAAAACCAGTGAGAAAGAGAAAACTTTAAAAGCAGCCGGAGTAGAGAGACACATTATACACAAAGGGACAAAGATAAGGATGATGGCAGATTCCTCCTGGGAAAGAACACAGCCAGAAGACAGGGAGCAACATGTTTAAAGAACTGAGATAAAGGCTGGAACCTGGAAGAGGAACTGGGAGACTGTGCCTGTCACCTGGGATGAGAGGCTGTGACACAGGGAGTAGAAGAGGAACTTCTATTACACATGTATAAGGTAGTGACAGCAAGAGGCAGTGGGCATGGAGGAGAAGGCAGAGAATGATAGGGACTTAGCCACTGATGAGAGGTGGGAAGCAGGGCTCTGGAGGAAGGTGCAGGTTTCTGGCTTGGGTGGCTGCTGATTACCAAAATAAAGACTGTGGAAGAAGAACAAATTTAGGAGAAGACTGTGGTTCCACCATGGACAATGGAATAGCCACCGGGGCAGGCAGAAGGAGGTTTGGAGGCTGGGAGAGATATATAAATTTGGCAGTTATCTGATAATTTATTAGTCAGGATAGGAAAAGCTATAACTTAGAACAAATCCTGAAATCTTAGCATCTTAGCATAAAAAGTGTTTATTTCTTGTTCACACAAAGTTCATTGTGGATTGGCAGAGGTTCTCCTCCAACCAGTGACTCAGCAACCCAGGTGCCCTCCATCTTTTGTGCCACCATCTCAACACGTGACTTCCAAAGTTGGCACAGCAAGAGAATATCTCTCCCAGCCTCCAAACACTTGTGTCTCCATCCAGAAAGTGATGGGCATTATTGCTCCCCACAGCTCATTGACCAGAACTGGTCACATGGCTTCAACCCCACTTCAAGGGAGGCTGGGACGTGTAGGGGAAGGACACAGAATATTGGGAAAGCACTGAAGCCACTAGTTTCGATGAGAGAAGTCATGGAACTTTTGAGGTGGAAGAAGAATAAGGTGCATGGATGCAGACTTGGAATCCCAGGGGAAGCTCTAGCATTTGAGGAGTTGGTAGAAGAAAGACCAAAACCACAAAGACAGGCGAGCGGGGTCAGGGGAGGAGAGGAGAGCACACTATCCTGGAGGGTAAGGCAACCAAGTCTCCAGGGAAAGTATGGGTCCCTGCCTAACTTCCTGCATTCTTACAATGCTTTTGTAGGCCTGTAATCATCTTCAGTAAATATTATTATCTCTGTTCACGAAAACTGAAGTTGGGAGAGCTGAGTGACATGGCACCTGAGCCAGAGACCTGGCAGAAACCAAAGCCAGGGCTCTAACCCCAGACTTCCAGGGGACCCAGCACAGCTGTCCAAATGCACGCATGGGCTGGACGCACAGACTGGTCGGTCCTCTCCTCCAAGCTCAGCCCCCTGCTGTCCCAATAACAGCTAGAAAGGAATGTTAACCAAAGAGAATATTCACAGGGCCTCTGAAAACCACACTCTCCTAACTTTCTAGGTTGATCCAAATGGTGGTGGGGAAGGTATTTCGGGGCCTCTCAAGAACCTCAGTTTCCTCCTCAGCTACTGCATGTCTTTGGGGTTCCATTCAGCTTAGACATCTAGTTTTCCACTTTCTTCACTGCAAGCCCACCTACCACAATGTGGTTGATGTAGGGCTGGCAGGCCCACCCCAGACTGGTGCCCTGCTCCCCAACAACTCCACCATTTTTCCATTCTCTTTCACCACCCCACAATATTAACATAACCTGTTCCCCAGATCACAGATAGACATCCTGCGTGGGGAAAGCTGAAGGAAGGACTTAATTTGCATACTGAAGCCCCTCCCCCATTCTTAGTGCATGCACAGTTGCCATAGCAACTTGCCCCCAAAAGACTCTTCTTTGTAGTCACCTACGTTTTTTGTGCTGCTAGAATACTGGATGCTTACTCGGGCTCTGAGGGCTCAGAGCTGAAACTCTCATTTTATGGATAAAGAAACTGAGGTCCAGAGAGGGAAAGCAACTTGCCCAAGGGCACGCAGCAAGTTAGCAGCTGAGCCTTACCTAGAATCCAGATCTCCTGATTTTAATTCTTGTTGGTTCCTGCCATCCTGGGGTGGGGCGGGAGTGGAGAACAGATAGGATCAACTCCCTACCCAATGACCATCATGCTACATCCATGCTCTGGGGAAAACCTTGGGAAGCTACAGTGAAGAGATGACCCATTGGACTTTGGGCAGGCTCAGAGATAGAGCTGAGACCTGAGGGGTGGTGGGACAAGGGGTCGGGAGAGACAGAGGAGAAGATACAGCTAAACATGTCCTTCTAGGTTTCCAGCCCCCTCCTCCCATTCATTAAACAAATATTTATTGTATGTCCTGCTGTGTGCCAGGCACTGTTCTAGGCCCTGGAGATTCAGCTGTGATCAAATAGGCAACAATCCCTGCCCTGGTGGGCTAACATTCTGGGGGAGGATGAAGCTAATGAACGTAACGTGATGTCTGGGGCTGAGTGGCATTCAGAAGGTGGGCGGGGTACTGCTAGCTACTTGAATTAAGGTAATCTGGAAGTTCTTTCAAAATCAGATCTTTCAAAACTTACCTGTTCCTGGTCCCACACCTTCAGGGTAACGGGTAGCTGGTGTCTTGATATCTGACTCCAATATGGCTGCAAACCGATGTGTTTTGGGAGAACTTGCATTGGCACAGAAGCCTGAGGCTTTAGAGGTAGAATTTTAGGCAGCATAGATGGCAGTTAGGAAGACTTTTGGGGGGCAGTGGGTTCCCTGAAACAATGTAGGCAGCTGCCCGGCCTGTTCCCAACATAACCTGCAGGCTCAGAGAGTCTGATTTCAGATGCACAGGAAAGATCACCCACAACCACTCCCCAGCACCAAAATAATGACTGAAATGCAGTTCCTGGTGCATAAAGACAGCCCTTCTCCTCATACTTAGAAAGAGCATCGAGTCACAAGTGCCCCTGAGAGCGGATACCAGGTGCCAGGCTCTAGCAGACCCCTTCCTGGGAGGAGAGTTCTATTTAACTACTAACTAGGGAAAACTTCAAACAATATAACAATATAATAGCATAAAGAACTCCCAGGTACCCATGCACGGCTCAAGAATCATCAACTCATGGCTACTCTGGTTTCAGCCTCTCCCGCTTCCTGCCCACTGGAATACCCTGAAGCAGACTGGGGCTGCAAAAAGGGCTTCCTCCGGCTCTTTCCATAAGCGGCCTGAGGTGACCTCTGAAAATGGTTCACTATTCACTCGACTTAGAAAACCCCATGAAATCATGCAAATCAAGTGGTTTAAATCTTCACGTTCACTTTAAGAACTCCGTGAAACTGCCCAGGCCATATCCAAAAAGCCACCAAGTTTCTGAAGGATGTCACTTTACAGAAGCAATGTGTGCCATTCCGTCGTTACAACGGTAGAGCTGGTAAGTGTGCCCAGGCCAAACAGCAAGGCGGGACACAGGGTCAGTGGCCCAAAAAGAGTGCTGAACTTTTGGTGCATATTCTTAAAAATGCAGAGAGTGATGCTGAGCTTAAGGGTTTAGATGTGGACTCTCTAGTCACTGAGCACATCCAGGTGAACAAAGCTCCCAGGATGCAGCGCAGAACTTACAGAGCTCGTGGGCGGTTTATCCCCTGCCTGAGCTCTCCCTGCCACAGTGAGATGATCCTTACTGCAAAGGAGCAGACTGTTCCTAAACCAGAGAGGAGGTTGCACAGAAAAATAATATACTTCAGAAGAAACTGAAAAAACAAAAACTTATGGCCCAGGAGTAACTTCAGCATCAAATAAATGTAATAAAAAGCAGGGGGGAAAAAAGGGTGGGAGGCTTCTTCTCGACCAAACCTAGAAGAGAAGGACTCCAGAAATGTGGGCAAGGGAAGGCAGTACGGAGGGGAGCTTGGGCAGGAAGGACCCATATGTTAAAGAGGCGCCAGCGCTAGCTGCCCCCACATTGGGGGCTCCTGGTTCTGCGGATGGAGTAGATTAGCCTGACTGACGGAATGGAACCCCATTTCCTCCTGCCCCAACTCCACCTCTCTTTGTTTTCTAGCCTTCCTCTTTCCCCCTCACTCGCAATAAAAACATAATTACTAGCTTCGTAAAAAAAAAAAAAAGGCAAATTATGGTGACATGCTTTAATTATCTGCCAAGCAATGGCGGGCTGAATTACACAGACAGGGCCTTGGAGGTTACCTAAAAATAAAGCAAGAAGCCTCATTAGATGCTAATTGCTGCTTTTGCCAACTGAAGTGAGATTTTGGCACTGTTTGCCTTTCGGTGCCAGGGTATCTGCAGGGAGGTCCAAGCCCTGTGAAACTTGGAGTGCCGGGGCTGTGTCCTGAGGGACAGCCGGGCAGTGCAGAGGGCAGAAAGGAGCTTTAGGGAGCAGGGAGAGTTCCTCAGACTCTTCTCAATGTTCAGTGGGCAGTTGGAATCCCAGGCTGGGAGGAAGAGCAGCAGGGCCCAGTGAAAGCATCAAAAAGAAGGGCCCATGGCCTCTCATCTGGCTGGAGAGGGGCCACACAACCTCCTGGAAGCTCAGCATCTTCATGTGGGCACCAGAAGACCCCTCCCTGGGCCTGTAGGCTCCTGTGGTGCAGGGGTACCTTGCATGGTGCTAACAGGCCACGCCCTGGCCCCCTTTTCCTCTGTATCCAAGGCCTGAGAAGGCAGGATGGAGAACGGACATGGGACATTGGCACTCAGAAGCAGTCCATCTGAGCTGGAAGGGACTCGAGTTTGTATACTGCTTCTACAGCTGAGTCTTCAGGGTCCTAGAGGTCTCCTGTGTATCTGGCCAACCTGATAGCTTGGTGGGCTCCTGCAAAGGGCTGGTAGCACCCTGGTCCTGGCTTTGAGCCTTGACAATTTCTTGAGTGGGTATTGTTCCCTCTTGCTGCAGATAACCCAAGGTCTGGTACCACACCTACCTCGCTCGCCACTGTATACCTGGGGCCTGGCCCATAGTAGGTACTTAATACCTGTAGAATGAATCAGTAAGGAAGGGGGTCTGATAGGGTGGCTGATTTGTCTAGTTTTTCTGGAAATTCCTGGTTTTAGCACTGTAAGTCCTGCATCCCAAGAACTCCCCCTGTCTTGGTAACCCTAAGCCTGGACTCTCTCAACCTCCCTCCACCAAACATATTTCAATCATACACTGTGGCCTTTTAACACATGATTAGCTTTAGGCAATGGTTTTCAAACTCTGGCTTGCCTAGAAATGACCTGGAAGACCTGTGAGACAAATTGCGGAACCCCACTCCCAGAGCTTCCAGTTCAGCCAGCCTGGAGTGGGGCCCATAATGTGCTTTTCTAACAAGTTCCCAGGGATGTTATTCACTGGTTTGAAGAAAGGGTTCTGCTGCTGGAACACTGCTTCATCCGGCCCGCTGGGGTGGACAGAGCATTCCCTGGGGAGCCTGTAAAATTTGTGCCGGCCCCACCCACAGAGCTTCAGATCCAATCCTTCTGGGAGGGGCTCAGCATCTGGTTCATCTGAAAGTTCTCATGGAGATGTGGAAGTGTACAGTGCAAGTAGAATCGCCTTGAGCCTAATCCTTTCATTCCACCCTGAAGAGACCAGCCCTGGGGACTGCCACAGAGCACCTCTGGGCCTCTCTCTGCGGGGCTGAGGACCTAGGGGAGAGGGGCGTACAGAGCCTGTACAGACCACTTCACTCTTCTTGCAGAGCAAAGGTCTCTGGAGGCCACCAGCTCTGTCTAGGAGCTAGGATCGTCGTACCCCCGCCCCATATTATTAAAATATAAAATTCAGAAAATAATGAGCATCTGTCCACCTTTCTTGGGTGTCTGATATGAGCCCAAGGAATTAATAATATGAGACAGAAAGCAAAGGTGAGAAGCCAGCAGGCCCAGGAAGGGCCACCAGGTCTTCCCCACCTCAAGTATCAATGTAGGTCCCACCAGTCCCACCTGGCTTCACTGGCCTGTGCCATCCTCCCACACTACTGCAGCAGGTCCAACTTCCGAAAGATCTGCTGGGGACTGGTCCCTCCTTTCTACCTCAGGGCCATGGAACCCATACACCTCTCCTCTGTACCCCAGGCTCAGCTCTCAGAATTCACACCCCACCCAAGTCTTCCCCACTTAACCCACCCCATTCCCATAATTATGTTACTTTGGGACCATCAGTGTTTCTAGGCTGTATGGCTCCCTGCGGGCTGTCTCTCCCATCAGACTGGTGGCCCCCTGAGGGCAGGACCTGAATACCCTCTCCCCACCAGCCCCTTCTCAGAGCCTCAGGCAGGCTGGACTAGGCCAGGTCTCAGAGATGCCTGATGGGTATAGGCCCTACCTGGAACCTGCCCTGGCTCCAACCAGGAGGCCATGAAAACTGACCTGGCTGACAACTGGCCTCTTCTGAGTGCTGAGGGGAGTCAAGGGGCAGCAGCCCCTTTAGAAAGGCAATTTTCTCCCTGGAACCTAGAAGGGGGCTCCACAGAAGTGGGGGTCACCTGGGAAAGTCCTGGGTTGAGTATCAAACCCTTGGGCTCCAGACCAGGCCTTCTGCCTAGACTTGGGCATTGGTGTGGCAATCACCTTAAAAGAGAAATAGGCCAGAGAAGGGACAAGGTCCCCAGGCTGGGAGTGTTGTCAGGGAATTACCAGGGGGAGAGCTGGCCGCACTTCCCTTCTACATCCTACTACCCCCAACACACACCCCCAACACACACCCCAACACACACACACATACACACACACAACAAATACTGCCCCAGAAGCTTCTGGCAAACACCCTTGGTCTAACAACTTAGTTTTGCCTAATTAGCCTGGGACACTGTGTAAAATCTATTCTGGGTTTTAAGATTCATCTTGCAAAAGCAAGACCATTAGTGAGAGACACCCACTTTTTCCCCTCCTTCCCTTACACAAAAAGTTATCCAGTATACAGTAGGTGCTACACACTGTCTCACACATGTACTCTGGGGAGAACAGATCTCCTAAGCACAGGTGAATGCACATGAAACCAGCCTTCCCCCAGGAGTAAGATGGGCTTATCCAGGGGGCACTAACACCTGGCATGACTTAATGCCCCTCACCTCACCACATACTTTCACATTTAGTTCTTGCCTAACTCCCACCCAGGGTCCCTCCAGGCCCTTGGCCACAGTGCCCCATGCCCTGGTCAGCCAAGAAGATAGATAGTGGGGCGGGGGAGTGGAGGGGCAGCCTAGGGGTAGGGCCAGAGGAGGCAGCACAAGCAGCCTGGGCTCCAGAGCTGTCTGTGGCCTCATTGTGTCACTGGCTCTATAATTTACCCCCATAAGGCCCAGCCCCTAAGCCACTCCCCACTCCCTACCTCCCAACCTGCCAGGGAAGCCAGCTGCTGTGAACACACATTCCACACTTGCCTTCGGCCCAGGACAGGCATCTTCATAATGTGGATGCGATGTCGACTCACACCCACGTGAGCCTAAACAGACAGACAAACAAGCATGCATATGGAGCTGCCAGAAGCACACACGTGTGTGCACACGCACACACACATGCACACACACACACGCGCGCACACACGCACACACACACACGCAGCCAAAACAGATACACACAGAGCTGGGGGGAGCAACACACATGCACACCTGTGCCGTGCCCCTGGCTCACCTGGACACACGCCACACACTGATCTCCAGGACAGACACACATCATCTTAGCACCTGTGATCTGGAGACAGGAAAAGCAGGGGCAGGGAGGGATGTGGTGTTGGGAGCCCCAAAAGCTTATTTCTCAAGAGGAGAGCTTCCTGGCTGGAAGGAGAGGAGAGGCTCAGGTCATGGGGTGGGGATATAGGTCCCAGGTATGAAAGATGTAAAAGCCAGGAGAGAGGCAGGGTAGAAATGGTAACTTCCTTAGGGGCTGCGGGGCAGAGAACAGGGACAGGGCATCCTCCTCACCAGCAGGGGAGTTCTGAAATCTTCCACAATGTCCTGACCTCTCCCTGCCCAAGGCCTCTCCACTCCCGCACTTGATGCTGGCCTGGGGAGCAGCCTCCATCACCCCCAAGTCCTAGGTCTCCATCACCCAGTTCCTCCTCTCTTACCCAGGCCCTCTGACTCTGACTGCAGGTTGAGCCTGAGGTCCCACCGCCGGATCCTCAGTTGATGTGAGCCGTGGTGCAAAACCGTGTGTTTATTTTTATTAGAAATGTTCTTGGTATAAAAACAATCATGCGCTACACATTGTCATCAATAACCATCACCGAACACCCAGGCACTGAACTCCATGTCATCAGCAAGAGAGGCGGGTGGGCAGGCGGGCAGGACACACAGCAGACGGGCAGGGGCAGGCGGGCAGGCTGCGGGCCACAGGGATACACAGAGGCCACCAGGAGGAAGCAGCACTTTGCAACACACTCAAGATTTGTTTTTGTTTGGCTTTTTTGTGTTTTGACTTTTTTTTCTTTTTTCTCTTTTGCAACATGTACGATTTGGTGAATTGGGGAAGGGTGGCAGGGAGGGGAGAGCAGAGGCTGGACATAAATGAAGGTGGGGAGGGGGCTGAGAACAGGATAGAAAAAAGCATGAGAGGAGAGACCCAGGTGGAGCACAAGAGAAAAACAGGAGAGACTTGGAGACAGAGAGTTCATGAGCAAGAGGAGGCAGAGGCAGAAAGAAAGAAGATACAGAAAAAGCAGAATACACAGACAGACAGAGAGAAAAGGCAATATAACGATAAGAGAAAATAAAGAAGGATGGAGACAGACTGAGAAGGTTACCAATGGGACAAGCAGAGTCAAAGAGAGGGAAAAAAAACAGCACTGGGGCCCACGAAACCTGAGCTCCTGTGATTTGGGGCCAGGAGAGGCCCTGGTCCAAGACCCAGGCTCTTAGGGTTGGTGAAGCTGCCCCAGCCCCTTGTCCTCCTCTTGTCGCCTGCCCAGCTTGCCCAGGCTACCCAGCAATGACCGCTGGGGCTCTGCTGTCCTCAGCACCAAGCCACACCCGTGGGCACCCATGGGTAGGCAGAACATCAGCTGGGCCCCTGGGAGTGGCCCTGGCTCCACGCACCATCCACAAGGGTCTCGGTTCCTTCTCCTCATGTTTGGTTCCGATGGCCTAGCTAGATTGCATGGTTGGTGTAGGTGACGTAGGTCTGTTTGGTGGCCAGCACTGGAAGAAGAGAGACCAGGGGTACTCAGAAGTTAGGAGATAGCTTCTCCAAATCCCCTGCTGCACAAGCACAGCCCTGCCCATGGCATCAAGTCCAGACCACTGAACTGAGCAGTCCACATCCCTCTGGGCCGGTGGGCACTGGCCCGTCTTGCCTATTCCACTGTTTCCTCCAGTGTTTCCCCACTCTCTGCACTGAGCCCAGCCTCCTGGTACACCGTTCCCACCTCCACACCTTTGCTAGGGCTTGGCTGCTTGCCTGAAGTGCCTTCCGAATTCACCTTCTGCTCTAGGTAGGACCCCTCCTTTGAGTCCTTCCTCCCAAATCCCGCCCCTCTGTGCACCCCATGGAGCCCCTGCCCCTCTATGGGGCTCCCACGGAGCACCCCGCTTCTGTGCACAACCCCCCACAGGGCCCCTGCCACTTCCTGACTTTGCCACACTTTAAGAGAATCATTTTTATTTGTGATATAATTACATATCCCTAAAGCACAGCTGACTCTTAAACAACATGGTTTGAATTTCATGGGTCCGCTTATACGCAGCTTTGTTTTGTTTTGTTTTGTTCTGGACTATTTTCAATCTGTGGCTGAGAGTCTGCAGATGCTGAGAACGCACTGTATGCACTGATCTCCAGCAGTTTATAAAGGGGATTTGGTATCCGCGGTGAGTCCTAGAACCAATCCCCCGCAGATACCAAGGGACAACCTAGGTTTTACGGAGAGGTCAAAAGTTATACGTAGATTTTTTGACTGCATGGGGAAGGAAGTGGGGGGGTCAGCACCCCTAAAACTCACTTTGTTCAAGGATCGACTATATTATCAAAGGAAAATTTTGAGAAGTTCAATAGCACCCATTCTGGAAGAGCACATGCCAGGAATATACAGAGATTAGCAGCCCACAGGAAGTAAGTGGGGAATGGGGACAAAGGAAATAAATAATGGAACCAGAAAGGTGCCTTGAGAAGCTAGAAACTGAGGCATATGACTGACTCAGCCCTCTCCCCAAGCTAAGGAAAACGGACATTCTCAGGTCCCCTCTTCCATGCAGCCACCCTTCCCATTTCCAGGTGTTCCTATCTTGCCTCAGTCTTGAGCCTCCCTTACCTGCACTCATCACTCTGCTCCCTCTCACCCACCTCTGAGACTGGGGTTGCATGTCAGGGTATTCCTATCTCCTGGACACAGCCTTCTTCCCCACCCCCAGCTAGTTGACAGCATCAGCTCTCATGGGCAGCATGAATGGTCCCTTGACCTTCACCCTGCCCAGCTAGTTGACAGCATCAGCTCTCATGGGCAGCAGATTTCAGGGTTCAGATTTCACAGCAGCCCAGTGAGGAGGCCAGATAAGTGTCACCCCTCCATTCCAAAAATGAAGAACTGAGGCCAGAGCGGTGAAGAGCTTGGTTAGGTCCTGCCCTGCCAGGGTTCAAGGTATCCTTCTGTGGCCTGGAGGACAAGTCAGTAGAGAGCAATGAAGGGCTGAGTTGCTACCTGGGTCGGGGGCTGGTTTGCCGGCACAGAGTGAGGAGGGTGGATGGAAGAAAATCATGCATGGTACGCTTTGTCATAAAGCCGCCCTGACCCTCCATCAGGATCCTGTCAGCTCAGAAAAGGAGGCACATCTGCCAGGCTCAGCCAGGGGCATCTGACCTAGAGAAGAGGACACTGAGGGCAACAGTGTGGTGGGCTGCACACTGGCCCCGCAATCCTCTTTTCCCTTTTTTCGTTGGGATCATGACTACTCAAGTTAAGGACTATATTTCCCAGCT
>NW_006432451.1:3649953-3671896 GCF_000325575.1 Pteropus alecto | reverse complement strand
CATGTGAGTGGAAGGGCTGTGTGCAACTTCCACGTCATTTGGTTAAAATGGATTGTTTCCTCTCTTTCGCCTTTCATGGGCAGAACAGACATTGAGGGCATCCAGCTTCAACTATGAAGACAAGGACAACCCTCTGGGAACTGATGGAGAAACAAAATGAAAGGAACTTGGGTCTCCGCTCCTGCCACCCACCATGTACTATATCTCAGAGAGAAACAAATATCTATTTGATTGAGCCACTCTGCTCTGGGGCCTCTTTGTCATAGCAGCATAACTGGAAGCCCACTAACACAGGCAGGATTGCTATGTCCCACTCTCTGGGGTCCATCGAGTGTGGGAAGAAGCAGTGATGGGGGTGGGGTGGGCAGAGGGGCACACTGTGTACTAAGGGGTAGGCAAGACGATCAGAGTGCAGTTGAGCTAAAGGAGGAACTTTGTCCTGAGCTGAGAGTGGAGTGGGTAGCCTTATGTGGTAGGTAGGCTCCCTGTCAGCAGAAATAGTCAAGTAAAGGATGAACGATCACTCCCCTGAACAGTGCCAGGGAAGTTTCAAGGTTTAGGTGCCACCTAGACAGGTGCTAATGAAAGGAAATGGTGCCTGTGACATCCAAGAAGAGAATAAGACCACAGCACAGTACCTTGTAGTGTACAAAGAATCCCCACCTTCACTTCTAAAATGGCTCATGTCCCTCCAGGGTGTTGGGCGTCCAAGAAGAAGGATCCCAGGATGGGTTGGTTAGTTTTGATGGAGCAACATCTAGGAGGGGGTCTGGGTGGGGGTGCACTTGGAGAAGGGAGCTGAGTGACTGAAGGCTGGGACCTGGGGATGTCAGAGCTGCTGAAAGGGAGGTGGCAGGACATGCAGAGCAGTGCTCTGAAGACAGGAGCCCCAAAATCCTTCTGTGACCTCAGGAAGCTCTTTTCCTTCCCTGCTAAGCCTCATTTTTCCAGCCTGCAACAACACAGACAGGGGCGGCCCCTTTTGCCTAGACCTCTTTTCCTGAGAGGCACCCCCCACTCCCACATCTCTACCCAACCCTATCCCCCACTGGCAGAAAAAAGCCAGCAGCCAGCTCTGAATCGCATGCCGGCAAGCCAGGCCGGTGAGAATCAGTTCCCCAGGGCTCCATCATCCCCTGGGTGAACTGATAAAATTGAGTTTCCAAACCTGTAAACCCATCAGCAGTTCCTGGCTCTGAGGTGAAGGAAAACCTCAGCAGCCAGTAAAATCTCTACTGACTGCAGGGAAATGGGAGCCTGGGGGCAGCTGCCGGAGCACCAGCCAGGTGGGGGATGAGAGGAAGTGGCCAGGAGGTGAGAGACTTTGGGCCCCTGTTGTCTCTGGAAGACCAGTGCTGTCTCCAATAGGAAATTCAATCCACGGCTTCCAGAACCTGGAAGTGCATTCAGCCCTCAGCTGTAAGCCAGAGGCTCAATGTCTTTGGAGGAGACTTAGCCTCACCATCTGGAAAAGGGGAGCAATGAGTCTGCCCAGGGACCCTAGGAGCTAACAATGAGGAATGAAAAGAAGAGTCTGGCCAGGAGTCGAGAGACTTGGGGTCCAGTCCTACCTCGCCAGTACAGGGCATCTCAGCACCTGCCACATATCCCTTCCAACAAACTGAACCTCTTGGAGCCTCGATTCTCTCATCTCTAAACGGGGTAATAATTAACCTTAGGCTGGTTCTCAGCCACAGGATGAACGGAAATACTCTTTAAACCTTGCACAATGATGGACGAAGGGGCAGAGCCGAAATAACTGCAGCAATGAGGAGAGGATGAGGAGAGTGACTCCCCAGGGGCATCCTTGGGATGAGGGGAAGGGTGAGGGGGTATGGGCAGAGGAGACAAGCTAGTGACAGGCCCTCGTCGCTGGTTTTCAGACTCCACCACCTCAGATAACAATTAGCTGGGCAGCGGAAAACCTCATTTGTTGCCCCCATGTCTCCACACCCAATCTGCCTGCAATCAGGCCCCTGAATTATTTATCCTGTTGTTTGTTTAAAGATACGTGGCCTGCCAGTGACAGAGTGAAAAATGTTCCTGCTCCACAAGAGTGACACCTCCCCACTCCTCCCACTCACACCCCTTCAGTCTGGCTGTCCCCAGAATTAATCACTTGGCTCTTGCCTGGTGCCTCTATGGCCCGTGTTGTCACTAAGCTGAGAGACAGTGGGGGTAAGGGGCCCTGGCCTCTGGGGCCCTCACTGTAAGGGTGGGGGGACAAGTGGGCAGCTCTCATCATTTCCTTCTGGGAAGCAGGGGGCTGGGAACATTGGGTCTTGCCTTGCTATGCTTCCACACCCCTCCCTGTCTAGTGAGAGTGGGGGATAATTGTCCCCTGTCTCCAGGTGACCAGCCTGAGCCGAGGCAGAGGCAACAATGTTAGTGAAGTGCCATCAAAGCTCTCTGTGGAGGCCTGCCCACTATAGTCCCCTAGGCTGTCACAGCACCATGACTGTCACCCTTTGGGGTCACGGTGTCCTCTCCAGTAGAACACCTAGGAGGGCTAATGCCCCACTCACTCTCACGAGCCCTGTGGCACAGCTGGTTTGACAGACTTGTTCCTGAACCAGCAGAATATGGTTCATGGTGGAATGGGACATGGGAAGGATCAGTCTCTGTGGAAAGGAGGAAAATGAAAGTCAGGAGTGTGGAGCAGGGTGCAGGGAGGGGTCCGCGCTTAGGACAGAAAGGCCTAGTTAGGGGCTGCATTTGAGCAGACACTAAAGGCCAGAGGTGGGAAGTCCTACAAGGACACTCTGCCCCTCTTCCATCTCAGAGTGGAGGGCCTAGATGACATCTGAAAGGAGCCCCAGGGATGCAGGGAAGCTGGTGCTCTGGGAGGAAAAGCAGGACTGGAGAGAACAAAAAGGTCATTTGGTGAGAGGTGGTGGTGCTAACAGTCATCGGGGGCAACAGTCATCAAGGGTGTCAATCAAAGGAGGGGGCACTTCAGAAGCCAGGTATATTGCTCAGCAAAGAATGGAAACCCCAGAAACGGGGAGGCCATATAAAGTCAGGGTCAAGGAAAGACACTGTATGGGCTGTCCAGCCATCGCCTTGCTGTGTGACCTCAGGAAAGTCACTCACCCTCTCTGGGCCTCAACTAGGGATCAAACCTCCAGCCCTACCCAGGCCTCACAGGACTGCTGTGAAGATCACTCAAGTGAAAAATCCTGTTTGCATGTAGGAAGGGACTGTCTTTTACACACTTGATATTCTCTCAACACATGGAACACATGGGACCTGTGCTGAGAATGAAGGGGACAATGCTTCGCCCAGGTCCCTGAGGTGGGGACCCTGTAAGAAGTACTTCCCCAGCCCCCCAAACAGGGAAATCTCCTGTTTTCCCTGATCTCTTGGTGGATAACAAGGGCTTCTCTCTGGAGCCTGTGCTCTAGGCCTTCCTGCAGTCTAGCTTGTGTCCTTCCTGCTGCCATGGACACTTCTGGCCTTTCCCCCAGTACTAAAGAGAGGAAGCAGAGTTGCTTACTCCTAGGTCCCACCAGGATCTATTGTCCCCCAAGACTTTCAGAGAGTGGGGAGGCAGAAGGAGCTGCCATTTAAACCATGTAGCCACTTGCAGGGTGCCCATGGAGGGAGCCAAGGTCTACAGTGGGGCAAATGACCATAGCGACCACTTGACCTTCCCTACCCTGGAGAAGCTGGAAGTGAGGCCCATGGAGCACAGCCCCCCTCCACAGGTGGAGGCCCTGTGGCTCATCCCAGGGCAGAGGCCGTGGTCTGTGGGAGAAGACAGAGGGCAACTGGAATGGAGGTCAGGTCTGGCCCTGCCACCTGCTGGCTGTGTGACCTGGGTGAGTCCCTCCCCTTTCTGAGCTTCCTTTTCTTCCTCTGTGTTATGCAGATGACAAAAATATTCACCTTTCAAGGTTGCTATGAGAATGAAAACTGGTACCTGATAGGTGTGGCACACAGGGTCCAGGAAATGGTCACCACTATTTCTGGTCCCCTGAGGTCTAATCTGTCCCTCACATGACCTGTCTTTCTCTCCTATCTCTTTTCCTCACACAAAGGGCTGGCTCCAGGGAAGTTGTCAAAGATGGCGGCCCTGCACCCTCCCACGCACATGCCTTATACTTCTGAGGGCCCTGTCCTGCCCAGGCCAAGACCTTGGGACTGTCCCTCAGATGTCAAGTTCCTTACCTCCTTCCCTCCCTTGTCCCCTTCAAAGAATGACCCTCTACAGCTGAGGTCTCTTTGGACAACCCCTTGGGACCACCCTGCTACCAGAGAACTGCAGCCTCTGGAGGCTCTCCACCCCACCCCACCGCTCACATATCCATCTGGGGCCCATGTCCTCAGTCCCCATCTCTAGGGTCCTGCTAGGGGGTGTCTGGGCTGGCACCAAGGCCACTGCTCCCAGGTTGAGAACTTCTAGACTACCACTTCTCCCATAGGGATTGAAAGGTCACAGGCCCAGATATGGGCACCAAGGCAGAGAAATCCCCGGGTCTCACGTGGGTGCACAGCCTCCCCCTAGTCAAGACAGAGTTCCTTGGAAGGTTGTGGTTAGGGCAGGCTTGGCAGGGGGCACCTGGAAGACTGGCAGGCAGGGCAGCAGGGCACTAACCTGCAGCCTTAGGGTTCTCCCAGGACCCCAACAGGACCTGGCTAGGGGTGGGGGTAGAGAATAGCCCTCCCCCAGAAAGGTATGGGGCCTGGGTGGGCCCAGAGGGAGAGGGGCGGGGGCAGGCACTCACCTGGGGCCTCCAGGTTCTCGCAAAGCTCAGACTTGGCCTCACCGTTGGGCCGAAGGTTGCCCTTTTGCGTGAACTTGTTGGACATGGTGGCAGCAGTGACGACGGCTTTGAGACTGCGCTTGCGCTTGGGCACGTTCTGCTCCGGATGGAAGAGGATGATGTAGACCTTAGGCATGTAGAGCATCCCCAGGGACACCGAGGCACTCAGACTCACTGAGACCGTCAGCGTTGTCGTCTGGATGTACAGCTGGGAGCAGGCCAGCAGAGGAGTCAGAGAAGGCTCCGCCCTGGCCTCCTGGGCCCTGACCCTTATGCCCACCCCGGAGGCAAACACAGCAGGGACAGACTCAGGGGTCCATCCCGTGTCCCGTTGGCTTCAGCAAAAAGGAGCCAGGATACAGAGCTGGGACTTTAGACCAGAACTCTTGGATCCAAATCCTGAGTCCACCACTTCTAGCTATGTGATCTTGGACAAGTCCCACCCTTGTGCCTCAGTTTCCTCACATATAACACTGGCATGACAATTATACTATTATGCTTACCTCAAAGGACTGTTGCGAGGATGAAAAGACTAATAAATTGTAAAAGTATGTAACACCATGTCTGGCACATAGAAAGTGCATAGAAGTGTTTCCTACAGTTCTGTGTTGTTTGGAGGAGGCACCTCTGAGGAGGAGCGCCGATGGGACTACAGCTGACCCTCCTCAGGTGCAGCCCCCTGCACAGGGCTGGGAGCGAGATGAACACCTGTTGGTGCATTGAGTATTGCCCATTGGCCATGCCACAGCCCCTCAAGCAGGCCCCCCATCCAGTGGGTGCCCCCTTCCACATGCCACCCTGTGCAGAGCAGCCCATTGGCACGGGAGCCACAGCATCCAGGGCAACACAACAGTGGCAGCACAGTCAAAGCTCATTTCACGCTCACTCGCCAGCACTAACGGTGACAGATGTTTAGCAAAATGAAAGTCCATTAATCTGGGTGTCGGATAATCCATTTTTCAATAGTGGGGCCTTCCAGGCAGAGCCTGACAATTCCCACAGCCCCCACCTGGGATCCCCTCCTCGCCTTCTCCTTTCCTCCCAGTCTCCCAGGGCTCAGCTGCCCCTTCGGCCTCCCTCAGCCAGGGTGGGGCCAAGGGAGGCCCAGGCTGCGGTATCCAGGTCTGGCATGGGGAAGCATGGTGCTCTGCCCACTAAATCTGCTGTTTCCGGGGTGGGGTTCCCTCCCCCGGGACCTGGCTGACATGCCACCTTGTCTCGGAAGCTTTCCCTGCCCCAGCTCTATCCAACACTCCCATGAAACCCTCATCCCTGTACCCAGCCCAGCAGTGGGGGACAAGGCTCTGGGTTTGCTTCCTGAGGTCCCAGGGGCCCTGGCCTCATCTGGTAGCCCCCCTGGGGGAGTAGGTCTTTCTTTTCTCATGCTCTTCCTCATCCCCTGTCCCTTTCCATAAATACCTCATGACCTGGATCTGAAGACCTTCATTCCAGCCACCCTTCCTCAAGTTTCCTACCTTTGGGTGAAGGGCTGGAGAAGCTCTGGTGTCTGAGAGGAGAGAGCTATGTGACCCTGGGAAAGTCTCACCCCTCTCCAGCCTTCAGTTTTCTCATCAGTGCAATGCACCTACCTCATCTAAACCACAAGGCTACTACCCAAGCACAGACTGTGAAGCCACAGGAAACTTGGGTTTGGATGAGTGTGGAGTGTGGAGAGGCTGCTCCATTTTCTAATGTCCAGGGAAATGAGAGCCTGCTTCCTGGTGAGCACACACCCCTCCAGATACAGAGAGCCGTACCCTAGTCCTCATACAGAACCCTCACGCTCACCCACAGCAGGGAACCGTTCCCAACGAGTGGACCTGGAAAGGGCGTGACAGGCCCCTGGGCGGGTTCTGGTGGCCAAGGGTGACGGAGGGGAGGGGGACAGGCTCCAGAGTATCGAGACAGACCCTTGGAGGAAACAATGGAGGTCTGGACTAATCAAGAACAGGCCTATTATCTGGGTCTTCTCCATGGGACTGGGAGTTCCCTAAGGGCAGGATCTGTCTCTCCTTTCACACTGGGCTTTTTGAGGATCCTGTTTCCAGGTCAGATATCCATCTTAGGCCCTTTTCCCCTACCTTGTTATGGGGTGGGGGTAGAGTTGGGCCCATATGGAGTTAGTGGGAAAGGGGTGGGCCCCACCTCTTTGGGCAGAGTGAGCCCTGCGGTAGACACAGACCCATGTTGGGGGCCAGGGGCCTGGGTTCCAGATTCCACACTGCCCTGACCCAATGTGGGATGCCGAGCCCCTTCACTAACACAGAATCAGCAGCATGGGCATTTGACCTGTGTAAGTCACACAGGGGCCTGTGCTTAGACGGGCAGTGCTTGGCTTCATGTCCTGCTGCCACCATCTTGAATCCTGAATTACTTTTGAACAGGGCCTTTCGTTTTCATTTTATGCTAGGCTCTGAAAACTCTGGAGTTTTCACGGGCATGGCACAGTCCTTGGTGTTTTGTTCTAGTCTGCTTTCCAGCCTAGGAGCCTTTCTGCAAACAAAATACGAGGAGAGGTGTAAACAGAGCAAAGCGGATGTATCACTCTGCCCATCTGCTGGGGCTCCTCCCTTCCAGCATGGGACCTGAGGGCTCCTCTAGCCATCTCCAGGCTGGCCCTGTGCATCGCAGAAGTGAGGCCACGCACCCCAGTCCGTCTCCTTGCCCCAGGGTCTGGAATTCCTACCCCACTACTGGCTGGAGCATTGTTCTCAAGTCCCCTCTGTGAAGGTGCGTGTCTAATTCCTACCCCACTACTGGCTGGAGCATTGTTCTCTGTGAAGGTGCATATCGTCACCAGGAGGTGGTAGCATGTTAACCCTATCAGAGAAGCAGTGATTCTCTAGAAACTCTAGGACCCACCAGGTACTCCTACAGAGTCCTGGCATGGATGCAGGTCTTAAAAACAGGCAGAGTGAGAGGGCATCTTTGAGATAGGATTTCACCTTTTCTACCATCCACCTACCTCCCAGCCGGGAAGTGCCTGAATTGCTGTCACTCCCGCTCCCTTCTCTGGTCAGGCCCTTGCTACACTCCATCCTCCGAAAAGAATCCTGCATTAAGCCTCACAAGTCAGTGCTCTACAGGGGGAAGGAGGTCGTCAGGGCTGGGTTTGACAGAAGAAGACAGAGGTCCTTGAGGTGGGGCAAAAGGCACAGAAAGGAGCTGCTGTGGAGGTGGGCGATGGCTTTCCTGTTTTTGTGCAAGGCCTGGTGGATGCAGGGTGCAAGGGACAATGGTGAGGGCCAATGAGGAGTCCTGCCTGCTCTGTGCTTCTGCCTAGACCAAACCTGTGAGTAATGAGATCCTCAGAATCTGTACAAACCAGACAAATAAACTTCTCCATAACCTGGCCAGCTTCCCTTGCCACGTCCTGCCCAGTAACCCCACATGGTACAAAAGCCCCGCTCTGGTCGGCTCAGGGTAAAGCTGCCCAGTGGCGGTGATAAGCCCTGGAAATCTGAGCTAACACTGGGAAATCCAGCCACCTGTTCACCAGAGTAGTACAGACAGGTCCACTTTGCACCAGCACCTGCACTCTGGGGGAACAGGCACAGCAGAGCACCTGCAAGTACATTTGCACACATGCATGCCCACAAACACACACCTGTGTACACATGCATCTCTCCATTCACACACACACACACCCAAACTCACCACCCCACACTCCTATCTGACTCAGACTCACACAGCTCACACACACGCACCCCTTCATACACCTGAGTATACACACATGCATACACATACATATATCTGTACACACTCACACTTGCACTCACACATCTGCACATACACTACTGGGCACACACACCTAATCTACACACCTATACACACTAGCAGCCGTGAGGCCCCTGGCACACACACCTGTCCATCCCCTCAATGTGCACATATACCCCCACACGCACACACACATATCTGTAAACACGCATTTCTGTACCCATACCACAACTCCCTACAACAGCCCTATGCCACTCCATCTATGCACACACACCTGTCCATCCCCTCAATGTGCACATACCCCACATGCACACACACATATCTGTAAACACACATTTCTGTACCCATACCACAACTCCCTAAATATGCCACTCCATCTATAACGCACATGCACACACACACACGCACACACACACCTGCAGCTTCCATTGGGGCATTTCGTAGCTATGACATGACACAGTATAGATACAGCCCCAGGGTCACCTGAGCCTCTAAGAAGCCTGGTGGCCTGAAATGGCAGACTTTAGAGCTCATCTCCTACACCCTCTCCTCATGCAGAAGCCCAGAGAAAGAGGGGGGCATGTCCCATGTCCCACGCCATCAGGAGTAGAGCTGGATCTTATGGCCACATGTTGGTGTGAGGCCAGCCTGCTGTGTGACATGGGACAAAGCCCTGTTCCTCTGGGCCTCAGAAGAGATCGTCTCATAGTCTCCTTTTCATAATCAATGCTGAGAGGAGCCACCTAAAAAGGGAGAAATCAGAGGTAGTTGAGGTCACCTAGAGAGATTTTGGGGAAGCTGGGCCCCAGCATCTGGAAATGGGAGGGTCTGATATCCTGGGATGGCAGGGACCCCACTAGGGGGCAGTGTACAGGCAGGCAACCTGAGGAAATGATGGAAGGCAGAGTGAGAGGCTTAACCACCCTGCTGTTGGCCTCCCAGCCAGGGCCTCTACTCTGAGGAGGTGTTGGAAGAGGCCTTCTGGTACTACCAAGGGTAATTTCTCAAGATGCCAGCTTCCTGGAATGTAGGGCAGTATCCTTTGTTGGCTTCGTGGGCCTCCTTGGTGCTGGAAGGTGTAGGAGCCTCTGCCTATACCTGCCCTCGGTGAGTGGGGGGCACCTTCTGAAGGCCTAGTGGGAGCTGAAGACCTGGCTTTCAGTGCAAGCTTGGCCTGGTGGCTGCTTTGGCTCAGGTATATGGGGTTACCTGGAGCCATGCCTGGTCTCAGACCTTAGGGCACTCACTGCCAGCCCAAGGAAATCTTCTGAGAACCCCAACCCACAGGGCCAGCATTGGAAGACAGGCCACAGGCCTCTGGGGGCCCAGTACAAGTCATTCAGAGTGGAAGGCACAGCTGCTGCCTTTGAGGAACTGTCAAAGAAGAGATGGGCACCCACCAAGGAAGCTCCAAGGTTGGGGAGGTGTCCTGGAGCTACAGGGGGTCAGCACGGGCTGGGCTGGGGGCTCCTAAGTTAGACAGGATAGGGTCATGTCCAGCTGTGCCATCTACTGGCTGTATGATCTTTGACAAGTCACTTTGCCTCTCTATGCCTTCGTGTTCTCATCTATAAATGGGGATGGTGATACCTACCTTCACCTGCTGTTGTGAGACCTGCTGGCCATCAAGTAAAGTGTCTGGCAGAAGACAAGTGCCCAACCATCATGGTTTTGGCATCAGCCTCACTGAAAGCCAAGCATTCGTAGGAGCTCACATCTAGGCTCATGGCTTTAAATGCTACCCATAGGCTGATGACTCTCCCAGATACATCTCCAGCCTGCCCCTCATCCCTCCAGCCTGCCCCTCCAGAGTTGTGTATTCAACCATTGACTTGACAGTTGCACTTGGACATCTAACAAGCATCCTAAATTTAGCATGTCCAAAGGACCTCCTGATCTCCGCCTCACACCAGCTCCTCTATCATCTTCCCACCTTAGTGTACGACACTCCTTCCTTCCCATTCTCACACTGAAAAACACAAAGTCATCCTCGACTCTCCTCTCATCTCTCACCTCACATGCAATCCATCAGAAATCCGCCTGCCTCACCACCAGACACATCCAGAATCCCCTGCTCCTCACCACCCTTGCTGCCAGCAGCCTCTTGTCAGGATTATTCAGTAACCTCTGCTCTAGCACCCTGACCCCAGCTCGCCTTCTTCAGGGCTCCACCCAGCAACCAGAGGGATCCTTTTAAATATACATCAATGCCTCCCTCACTGCTCACAACCCCACAATGGCTCCCTTCTCACTCATGGGGTACACTGACATCCTTACCACAGCTACAGGTTCCTAGAGCATCTGTCCTGTCATCCCTCTGACCTCAACCCCATCACCCTCCTCAGCCCCAGTCTCCGTACAGTGGGTAAACTGCTTTTACTCTCATCGTGTCATGTGATGATTACAACACCTGTATGGACTGCAAGGGAAAGATCATGGCCCCAATCTATTGATGAAGAAACTGAGGCAGCGAGGTCAGCTGTCTTGCCCAGGATCCCACAGTTCTACACAGAGCTCAGACCAGGAACTGGGGTCCTGGGTCCCCATGATCATCCCTGTCTCTGGCCTCTACTTTAGTGGCTCCCAATTCTTCAATTCTTCTAGATAATCCCCTAGAACCCAGGCAGTGCCATGCTGGGACATGGACAGAGTCCACAGGGCCCTTGAGGTGTGTCCAGGATGGCCTGACAGAGCCAGGAGGTGGCAGCCCTCAGCTGACACTGCCTTCAGCCAGTAGAAGGAAGTGCCTTCAGCTGACACTGTCAGGCCCCAGGATCCTGGGTTTCAGGGCAGCTTGGGGCCAAGGAGAGAGGGAGAGAGAATACCTGATACATCTCCCACATCGGGGCCCAGGTGGATCTTGTGCGAGTAGAGAGAGGGACAGACAGAGGAGGAAGAAGAGGGGAATGGACAGAAAGGAAGATGGGGCTGAGTAGAGAGAGAGGTAAGGGAAAAGAGAGTCTAGGAAGAAAGAAGAATGAGAGGGTGCAGTCTCCCGGGCTGACATAGAAGAAAGAGGAAGAAGAGAGAAAAGGGGGAAGAAAGGAGGTGAAGAGATGGGAAGGAGAAAGCGAGGAGATGGGAGAGGCAGGGATAGAGAGATAAAGAAAGAGAGGAGGAGGCTAGAAAGAGGGAGGGAAGGAAAGAGGAAGGAGAGGGGAAAGAGAGAGAGAGAGACGAGATAAAGAGAGAAAAGGGAGAGGAGGCAGAAAGAGAGAAAGGGAGGGAGAAAGGAGAGAAAACCCAGAACCTGGAGAAAAAAAACTTGCAATCAACAGAGAAGACAGAATGAGGCATGAAAAAAGGCACTTCTGGAGCACAGTGGGAGGCCAGCCAGCCCTCAGAGGCTGCCTCCTGCTCTCTGCCCTCATCCCGCTCACTGCCCCCCAGACCCACAACTCACCTTGTCTGCCGACTGTGAGGTGCCAAAGAAAATGGGAATGAAGGCAAGCCAGACAATGCAGGTGGTATACATGGTGAAGCCGATGGGCTTGGCCTCATTGAAGGTCTCTGGCACGCCACGCGTCTTGATGGCGTACACCGTGCACGTGACCATGAGTAGCATGCTGTAGCCCAGCAGGCAGATGAGCGACAGGTCTGAGATGTCGCACTTGAGTACACCCCTGGCGAAGCGGGGGTCAAGCGTCCGCTGGTCCTGGAAGTCCACCACTGAGTGGGAGGGGTCCACCACAAACCATACACAGATGCCCAGCAGCTGCAGCGAGATGAGGCTGAAGGTAATGGCCAGCTGAGAGGCGGGGCTGATGAAGCGCGGGGCACTGACCGACCGCTTGCCCTGCTCGAAGATGCGGTAGATACGGTTGGTCTTGGTGAGCAGGGCTGCATAGCTGATGCTCATGCCGAGCCCCAGGAAGATTCGGCGCAGAGAGCACGTCCCCAGGTCGGGCTCCGCAATCATGAGGAAGGTGGTGGCATAGCACAGGAAGATGCCTGCCAGCAGCACATAGCTCAGCTCTCGGCCAGAGGCCTTCACAATGGGCGTGTCGTTGTAGCGTACAAAGGTGACCACCACGAAGAGCGTGGCCGCGATGCCCACTACAGCCAGGAAGAGGGGCAGCACGGCCCAGGGTGAGTCCCATTCAAGCTTGATGATGGGAATGGGCCTGCAGCCGGTGCGGTTCTCTGTGGGCCGCATGTCATATGGACATGTCTTACAGGTGTAGCGGTCCACCTGGTACTGGTACCCTGTGCAGGGCTCACAGTGCCAGCAACAGGGCATGCCCTTCACTGTCTTCTTCCGCTCGCCCGGCTGGCAGGGCAGGCTGCAGATGGAGCGGGGCAGCTGCTGCCCACTCCCCGGCCACTGCATCCGCTCTATCTGGCAATGACAGCAGTGGACATGCCTGAGGAGTGGGCCTCAGGACACGCCCCCAGTGCCCTGGACTGCCCCACCGGCTAGCACCGTATAGCCCCACACCTGAATCACCCAGTCATTTGGTTAAAAATCCAGCTGCCTGGGCCCCCCGGACCTGCTGAATCCAAAGCTGGATTTAAACGAGCTCACCCGCATGATTTGGATATGGCTGACCTGTGGGGGGGGAATCCTGACTGAGTCCAAAACTCTCAAAGGTTGTATAGGGAGACTGAGCTCAGAGAGCAGCAGTGACAGAGTCACACAGCAGAGCAGAGAGCTCTCATCAGTCCTGACTCCCAGGCCCTAAGGGCTTGCTACTCAACAGTGGCCCCCAGACCAGCAGCATCAGCATCACCTAGGAGCTTGTGGGAAAAGTGAAACTTTGGCCCACCGCAGACCTACTAACTCAGATTCTGAGTTTTCACAAGACCCCCAGGTGATCTGAGTGCAAGCTGGAGAAGCACTGCCTATGGCTCGGCCCACGGGGACTCCTCCAGGCAGCACAGGGAGCTGGGGTCAGCAGAGAGCAACAAACAAAGGTTTAATCAGAGGACACTTAATGTGCGCCCAGGGGTTAGTGTTTCTTTATATCTTGCTCTAAATTAGTGCTAGTCACCGTTCCGTGTTTCTGAAGACACAATTGCTGTGAGCAAAGGAGCCACAGGAGTGTGGGCACACGCTATGAATGTGTTACAAAAGTCTGGAAAGTAAGCAAGAGGCCCCAGAAGAGCTCCAGGCGCTGGGCAAAGGGAGCTGACCACACTTGGGAGCCATATTCAAAGCGTCTGTTCTATATAAAGTGACCCTTAGGAAGAGTTTTATGCTTGGAGAGCAGTGGGCCTGCCTGGACTGGTGCCATGTATGTGCTGGCTGTTCACTCCTAGAGAAAGAATAACCAGTTGGATCTGGAACTGAGGCGAGGGTTTCAGAGCTGAGGAACAAGGTGGGTTGGGTGGGGATGGGGAATCCGAAGATGGCCTCGTGGTAGGCGAGACTAAAACCTCACGGAAGAAGCTTGTCCTGTGGCTCTGGGTGTGACAGGATTATGTGGTCCCTTAGTAGCCAAAGAGGACAGCAATGACCAGTGCTGGGATGACAAGGCAGGACAATCCCTGTGCACCAGAGCTCTGAGACTGCAGGAGAAAGACCTTTCCCCAGAGGATACAGGGTGACAGTGGGTATGCTTGAAAACTCTAGCTACAGTGAAATGAGCAGTGAATGTGGTCAAACCCCAGGATCACAGTTCTGTTGCTAGCTGGCTATGTGCCCTTGAGCAAATGCTTCAAGCTCTCTGAGCTTTTGTTTTCCATCTGTTCCAATGATAGCAGATATGAAGCTACTTTGCCCTTTATTACTTAAGGTGGCTTCCACCTAGAAATCATAATGGAAACGCTTTTATTTCACCAGAACGTCAGCCCCACAGGGGTGGGACTTTGTGAGTGCTTCTCTGTTGCATCTCCAGCCCCCAGACGGGGCTGACACACTGGGGGCCAGTGGTTCTCTGTGGAATCTATAAGAGAAGTAGTGAGGTCTGGGCACAGCTGTGAGAGGTCCCTCAGATCCTGGAGGAAGACAGTCTGGGCAGGCGTAGGCCTTTTCCTTGGCCCCCTGAGCCTTGCCTGCTCTGTAGCCTTCACAGCACAGCCCAAACTAAGCACTCAAGGGGAAGTTGGGGGAGATGTGGTAGTTGAGGTCCAAGCCCTCCTCATCTGCTCCCACCTCCCAGCTCCGTGCTGGTGGAGGGACCTTGTGTTACTAGGGAGGGGACTTTCAGGGGAGGAGTCCACAGCAACCCCCATACACCCGAACCCTGCCTTCGCTGAGCACATCTGTAGCATGGGGTAGTAATAGTGCCTGCCTGCCTCACAAGGCTATCATCCTTACAGTAAGGTCACATGCTTAGGACAGTGGCTCTATACAGCAGTACTCAACCAGGATTAGCTGCTACTGCTACTAGTAACTGAGTCACTGGTCCCCACTGCTCCACCCACTGCACCAAAATGAGACATGGCTCCCTTTAGGGCATCGTCCCACTTTGCCAAATACTCCTGTCTGCCCTATTCTGTCTGTCTGTCTGCCTCTGCTCAACAACCCGAGAGCACCACCATAGGAATGGGCTCTGTCTCCGCAGCGCGGTGTGGACTTTGGAATGCCCCTCAGGCTGGGTTTCCTGAGATCTTTCCTGTGACTTAGACAATTGTCAGTGCTTTGAAGAGCTCCAGGGGCTCATCACTAGAAGAGATTATTTCAAGAGGGGACGGTGGAGACATGATGCATCTCTCCCAGGATCTGGAACAAGGACAGCTGAAGCAAGACATGGACCTGGGCCTTTGAAGCCTCTCTGGTCCATCTAGATGTCACATTGTGCCTACCTGAATACCGCTTACCTCTTCACCTTGCAAGGTAGGAACCAAGTCCATAGGCATTTCCTTGGGGAACTAACTACAAAACCTTTCTTTCTAAAACACTGCTCTATTTCATGGCTGGGGACACCAAGGGCCAAAGAGGAAAAGCCACCACGTCCCTGGAACAACTGTGAGATGAAAAAGCGTGGCTAGGGGGACCAAGGAGTTCTTCCCCATTCCCCCGTAATACCCAGAAAAATGATGGCTTTCCAGCGTGTTTTAACAGTGCTGGAGGACTAATTCTCAAATAGTTCCCTTCCCACCATCTGACTGAGCCCTCTGCCTTAAGACATCATCCTCTGTCTAAACGCAGCCCTCTCCTCCCCACCTTACTACCTCACATCCACCAAACCTTCGAGCCATTTCACTCCAGTATGAATTGTCTATCTAGAGCTTTTTACCCTACAAGTGGGCAGCAGGCAAGAAGGCTCCAGGCCAAGGGAAAGGGCAGAGGCAGACAGGAAGTAGAAGTCCAGCTGCCCTTTTTGTCTTGGGGTGGGGGCCTCAGGGCCCCCTGAGGTCTGGGAGGGGGCATGGAAGGAAACTCCAACTTGGCAGCAGCAATTCCAGGTATCAGGGTTACTGAGGAGCCGCCTCCCCTCAGCCCCCCATCCTGAGGGTTGGGGTGCGGTGAGTGACTCCCTCCATTTCCCGGGGCCCTTCCCTGCCCTCCTCCCAGGTGCTTACTCTGAGATGCAGGTGGTCAGTCCAGGAGCCTATGACCTTGTATTCAGCAGAGCCATTGCGCAGCTGGTACTGGTAGACGTCATAGCGCCCAGGCGCATCTCCGTTCTCATTGAAGGTCACAGGGTTCCCTGCAATGCCTGGGGGTGGGGGGCAGTGGGTGTCATACACTCAGTTTCTTTGCTGAGCCTTTCCCAAAGGTTGAGAGGATTGTGAGTCCAGGGCAGAGACGCCTCTGGGGAGATCCTTGCATGGAATATCTGGGGAGGTTTCACCCCTTAGAAACATCTTAAGAGATCCCCCAACCCCATCCCACAGAGCACAGGACCCCTTTCCCTGGTTGCATGGCCCAGGACACCTGGGTTGGGTGGTGCCATGCACTGCGCCCCCACCTGAGAAGTTAACACTGCGGATGTACTTGAGCAGCTGGGTGCCGTCCACGGGGTCCATGCGTGGGCAGAGCCCCACACGGCCCGGACACAGGTCTCGGTGCATAGCGTGCAGTGCATGGCCCATGGCGTACACGGCGTCAATCACGAACTGCACCTTCCCCTCCTGCTCGTAGGCTGAGTCCTGCCCAATGCGCTCACGGTCTGCAATGAAACACCTAGAGTGGGGGTGCCCACGAGGCCCACCATCCTTGCAGACAGTGCTGTGGGAACCAGAGCAGTCCCCTGGAGCCTAGAAAGATGGCAGAGCCTATCCAAGAGCACCCAGGTCTCCTGGCTCCTAGCCCAGTGCTTGTTCCATCACCCCAGGAGACAGTCTGTTGGAGGTACCTGGGGAATGGCACCAAAGGGTGAAGGGGAGGGCCCGCTGCTCTCACCACTGTACCCCTGGACCCTATGCCCCAAGACCCCAGAATAGCCAGAGCAGACACCCTTGTCACCATCACCCTGTAGCTGTGGTGCCTGCCTTCCTGCCCCACGCCTGGCCTGGCCTAGCCACGGGACAGCTGGTCCTGGCACAGGCTGGAAAATCACTGGAACAGGAACTCTGTCTGTCACTGAGGGCAGTGGTGCCCCCACAACAGCTCACCCATGGGCAGCCACTCCAGCCAGAGGACACTACTCCTACCACGGGGTATAGATAAGGAAACTAAGGTGCAGAGAGGGTGAGAAACTGGCCACAGTCCCTCAAGTTTCAGGACCCAGGCTTTCTGAGATGCCCTCAATGGCCTCTAGTTGCCCCAGATACCAGAAGACACCATCGTCCCCACCCATTCCTCCCCCAAGTCAGTGACCCTCCATTAGCCAGGGTGAGTAAACTTTGTAAAATGAGGAACCCACCCCACCCCCTTCTCACTGCGGACCAAAGTGGCTCCCCAAGGGTGCCGTGGTCTCAGGGTTCTGGCCTCCCATTCTGACTCCCCAGGCTCTGGGCACACTCAACCCCTCTGCTCTGGGCCCTGTGCAAACCCTTTGGCAGCCTGAGGCCTTGGTGTGAAAAGGACATCATAATCCTGCACCACAGAGGTGCTGCCAGACTTAAATGAGATGAGGTACAAAAAACACTTGGCACAGAGTAGGTGACTAAACCACATTCTTATTGTGCTAAGTGGTCAGGATGCGGGCTTTCTGAGGTAGGTGACAAAGGTCCCTCGGGGAGAGCAGGCCTGCATGGCTTTCTGGAGGAGAAGGAGGTGCTTCCTGGCCTGGGCCCTGGGGTAACAATGATAACGAAGAATAAGGGCTGCTAACTTCTCCTGAGCACCTTCTCTGTGCCCAGCATTGTTCTAAGCTCTTTATATGTATTAAACTCATTGAATTCTCACAACGATGCTATGAAGTGAGGAATTATCCTTCTTATAGAGATGAAGAAACTGAGGCACAAAAATTGCCCAGCATTGTTCTAAGCTCTTTATATGTATTAACTCATTGAATTCTCACAACGATGCTATGAGGTGAGGAATTATCCTTGTTATAGAGATGAAGAAACTGAGGCACAAAAAAGCTCAGTGACGTTCCAGGACCATACAGAGCTGGATCTGAACCCAGGTACTCTGGCTCCAAGCCTGTGTACCACACTATGCCTGAGGGGATTGTAAGAGCCAGATTTGGGGGAGCGGGGGACAAGAAAGTGAGGAGGGGAGAGAGAAGGGGGCAGGGACTCTGAGGTGAGGACATGGGGGCAGGAGGATGGCAGGATGTGGGGAGAGGATGAGCAGAGCACTGCATAAGCCTGGCTTCCCCTCCTGAGGCCACAGCCCCTGCACACAGCATGGCTGGCAGCCTCTTCCTCAAGGCCAGAACAAGGAAATTAAGCCTCATAAGCTACCGCCACCCCATGCCGCCCTGCTGGATGGCCAAGGCCACACCCTGCCAAAGTAATTCCCTAGCAGGCAGCAGTATGAGTGGCTACACCTGTGCCCAGCCCCATGGGCCACTGTCCTGAGCCCCTAGTTCTGTTGTGTGGAGTCAGGCTGGGGTTAGCATCAGGCCCTAATCCCCTGGGAACTCCAAAGTTCACTGTGTCCATCCCCCTCCTTCAACACCTCAGAGGCAAGACACGGGGTACAGGAGAACACACTGCTGTCTCCGTGGTCTGCTCCACCATCTAATCCCCTCACACTTGGAAGGACGGTCACCACCCCACCTTCCAGAGTGTGAGATGAACAGGCTATGGCATCTGTCACCCCTCGGCTAGCCAGGTGACCGGCCAGCGGACCCCACGGCCAGGCCCGCATCCCATTCTCAGCCTAGCTCACAGATCATAATGCTGGGATCACAATGCCAGGAATGGCAGGACCATAGGGATCGTCTGCTCTAATTCTGTCATTTTATAGACAAGAAAACCGAAACCCAGGGAGGGGAGCCCCAGATCACACAGCCAGCCTCTAAGTGACAGGACGAGCACTCTCAGCTCCAGCCCCTTCCCCTGCCCTGCATCCCAGACTGCATTTGACCTGAGGCCGTAAGAGTCAACCAGCTCACCCCCTGGGGTTTTGTGTTTTTATCCGGTAACATCCACTGTACCCTGGCTGCCTAGGGCTCCTGTGGAGCTGGTGGCATGTCTCATATCCCTGCCTCAGCCACCAAGACCTTGTGATCAAGGGCTGAACCTGGCTCATTTCCCCAACCTCGGGGCCAGAGATCAAGAGTCACCATTACTCAGATTGGACAGTTTGGGGGCAGATGTACAGTTGGCTCTGGGGGTACTGTTTGGTTCAGACAGAGCCCACAGCCCTATGGTGTGGCCTTAGGGCTGGAGATGGGGTGGGCTCCAAGGCTGCCCCCCTAGTTTCTCAGTGGTCAGCTAAGCCCCTCACTACCTGCTACTGCTGCACTGCATTTGCACAAGACTCTCTGGGTTGGAACCCCAGCTCCATCAACACCTCTAGCTATGTGACCTTAGACCTGTCACTTTATCTCTCAGGCTTCAGTCTCCTTATCTGCAAAATGAGGATAACGATGGTATTACCTCATAGGGCCGGGATCAGGGTCCTATGAGAACTAATCGGTTAACGTTAACGTTTACAACCAGTCATACAGAGAGGCCTGGTAACGATGGTATTACCTCATAGGGCCGGGATCAGGGCCCTATGAGAACTAATCGGTTAACGTTTACAACCAGTCACACAGAGAGGCCTGTTGCTTGCTAAGTGTTAAGTGAAGTTTGTTAAATACTGAGGGTACAAAGACGTGTAAGCCCCACCCTGCCTCAGAGTTCTGGGCCAGCAGAGCTTTGCAAACAGGCAAAGCTATTTCTAAGCCAAGGCGCAAACAGAGATGGGATGAATATAAAAAGCGAATTCTCCAGCTTCACCAGCCTACCCCCTGTCTGAGACCTCTGATTACAAGTTCTGAGAGCTGGGAGAGAAATGGAAGGGACAATCCTGTCACCAAAGGGTGCCAAAAGGGGCTGAAGGGTGGCCTGAAAAGCACCCGCCCCGGACCCCACACTTGCTCCCTCCAGCCCCCAGGTTCTGCCCTCTGCAGTCTGAAGAAGGTAAGACTCAGCTCCCCTGCAGTTCCCATCACATCCTCGCTGTAGTATGGATGGATGAGAGACTGAATTATTAACCAGGACAGAGAAGGAGGAGGCTGCGGCCACTGCAGAGAGGAGGCCACTCTCTTCTAACATCAAGGACACACACAAGCTGAAAGACACTGGCTGCATCTCCCCAACTGAGCTGCCTCCGCCTCTCCTCTCTCTGTCTTCCCAGGGGTCCTTCTTCAGTGGGTCTGGCTGAAGCATCCACTCCTGGAACCCGGGTCCTGGACAGAGTGCTTTCACTGGGGTCACGAAGCCACCTGTGCTGGCACTGAAGTGAGGATGACCCCACAGGAGCACTTTCACCCCAGGGAAGCCTGCCTCTGCCTGAAGAGGCTCCTGTGGACCCTCAGTGGTCCTTGAGCACTGCCCCCTCCAAATCTCCACCTGAGTTCTCATGGTGCTAGCCATGGACTTCATGACTTCTCAACACACTTTCACATCCTTGACTTCTGCCTCAAGTCTGTGCCCAATTACAGCTGAGCAAACAGGTGCATCGAGGTGACCTGCAAAGGACCTTTACTTACAAGGGAGCACCAAGTCTTGAGCATATCCTCTACACACACACACACACACACACACACACACACACACACACACACACACACACATTCCTCAAACCCTAAAGGTCCTTCTCCCAAACCCCCACAGGAAGCAACAATGACAAAGCCTGAGTGCTCACATTTGGTGGAGGGGTACAGGAATCACAAATGCAAGTTAAACAAGAACAAGGTGCTCTGTCCTGAATGCCTGAAGCTGTGCCCATAACCAGTGGGCTCTCCACATCCCCCGGCTCCTCAAAAAATAACCCAAAGGCCGTGCTGGCGCTCACCAGGAGCCTTCAAGCGCTTGGCATTTTCTCTTCCCTGAGGCTCTGGGACGTAGGCTGGACTGCTCCCCTCACAGAGGAGGGAACAGGTTTGCAGGTGGTGAGTGACATACCCAGAGTCTCCAGAGTCTGCAAGAATTCTGGCACCTAGTAGGTGTTCACATATACCTGGGGACTGGCCTGGCTGGTAAGTGGCAGGGCTAGGATTTGAACCCAATCTCTCTGGCTCCAAAAGAGTTTCCACTATCCTGAACTGTCCTTCCCCTTCTTCTTCCTCCATCCAGTCCCCAAACTGCCTCCTCTGCCCTCCTCTGGGGCCCATGCCCTGTGCCAGCTGTCAGGCCAGGCCTAACGAGGAGTTAAGGATCCTGTCTGCACGGCTAGAGAAGGTAAGTGGCCATGAAGGGAAAAAGGGTCAGAAAATGCCCTCTCATGAGTGGGTGAGACCCCTAGGCCCAGGCAGGGCACCACAGTTCTGGAAGGAAGCAAGACACACATTTCTGAGAGTTAGTAGAAGAGATAAATTCCAGACACATGGCAGCAATGACAGCAGCAACAGTTTGAAGATGTCCTAATTGCGTCCTCGGGCACAATGAGCCAGAGATGCGTTTGGCTCTGCCACGGGTGACAGCCAGCCAGGGAACCATCCGGAGAAGATTTTCTCCATCAAAACCCCGCAGCTGTGGTTACTACGGTGACTGCAGCCTTCGTCTGCAGGTTGTAAATTGTAATTGAAATGAGTTTTCAAGGTTGAAATAATCAGAGCTCTTCCTTGACTCTCCCTCACCTCTCCACAACTCACCCCGCCCAGTGCAATCCTCCTGAGTTCTACACACACACGCACACTCATAAAGCAGCTCCCGCACACAGGATACAAAACCAACCGAATATATCCCCACATATTTTCACATCAACACATATAGAATAGCAACACGCAAACCTGCCTGCGTTTGTACTCGTCTGTACACATACTCATGTTCAAATATATTTAAACAAAAATGTATCTATAAACACACGCAAGATATATAGTTACACAATTAGTATGACATTCCATTACACAATTAGTATGGCATTCACACAAGCACGTGGTCATTCAGATTCTCCCACTATCAGTCCGAAAAGCCCCACAAGCAGGTCCTGACAAGGATTCGATGCAAGTGTTTTCTGGGAGGTG
>NW_006432451.1:3647843-3649904 GCF_000325575.1 Pteropus alecto | reverse complement strand
GGGGCGGGGAGTGAGACAGGGAAAAGAAAGCTGCTAATACTGGGTGTGGGACTCAGTCCTGCTGGGGACCTCCAGGAGACTATACAGCACATGCCTCAGGGTTGTCTCATCTGGGGAAAAAGACCCCAGCTCCCGCCAGGCTTAGGCTGAGGGCTGCTCCCAGGGGCATTGACTCCACTGGCAAAGGCAGGGACGGTGAGTGCCGAGGGGGCCCCGGGGCATCGGTAGTGTCTGCTTTCACAGGTTGAGGTCCACACATGTTACCCCACATAGATATGTGTACATACCAGGATACACCCAGAGAGAGAGCTGTCTGATATAGCAGACCAAGCAAACACAGCTGGCCCTGACTCCTGGCCCTGCCATGGACCGGCTATAAGACCCAGGCCAAGTAACTCATCTCCTAGAGCCTCAGTTTCCTCAGATGTAAATTCAGGATAATATCACTTACCTTGAGGGGCCACTGGGAGGATTGAAGGAGGTGCACATATAAAACACAGAATCATACCTCATCCATAGCAATCCTCTATAAGCCTGTTTCCCTCTCCTCCCCAACACTCCTCCACTGGATAACTTCCCTCCCCCAGGGGCCTCTGCCCTAGCCCAAGGCCTCCCTTCCATTCTGTCTGCCACCTGGCATGTGCTGGCTCACACACACGCACACACACACACACACACACTTGTGGATAGGGGCCCAGGTCAGCTCAGTGCCCATATTCAGATGGGGAGAAAGTTGCCACATTGTACTTCCTGGCCACTCCCCTTCTTTCCTGACTCCACCTGTGGTTGAGCCACTCTCCCTGACACCTCCCTGAAACACAGGGTTTTCCTGAGGCTACTTCCTGGTCCTGCTGCCAAGGCCAGGATCCACCACACCCCTGTCCTGCCTGGCAGGCTCTCCCTCTTCCAGAGTCACACACTTGTTCGTCAACCCCACAACCGGGCTTCTGCTGGCCCCTCCCCTTGAATTTTCAGCCTCCATCAAGTCACCTGCTTTCCAGTCTGGGGTATCGCTAAACAACTCAGCCTGGTCCCTTCCATCCCTAGGTCTGTCCCCAAAACTCGACCTCAGCTCTCTACCAACTCCTGTCCTAGGGAACGCAAAGCCAGCTCAGGTGTCTAGGGGGTTACTGGTTGGAGCAGATGGGGATAACCCTAGGGGTGGGGAGGTAAAGTGGCATGCCCAGCAGGGGTGGGGTTCTGACTCTCGAATATTCTCTTTCCAGATCTGAGAGCTATTTGGTTGTTTACAGCCCAGGGCTCCACAACCTTGAGCTAGCCACAGGCCCCTTTTGAATAAAAACAATTCTTCAGACTACCAAGAATATGACCCCAGGATGAAAATACTAACTGAAGCTGAAGTCCTGGCTATGACAGTGACTTCCAGCTGCAAATGATCACAGCAACAGAGAAGTAGTAGTGTCTTTGCAATCGGTAAAGACCACTTCCGGATGGCCGCTGGGTAAAAATATAAAGTTTGAGAATCATCGTGGAACTCCTGGGTCCCTGAGAGCCTGACCTTAATAATATGTACCCCAAAGTCTACAGACCCATTAGAGAAATAGGACATGTATATCGGGGCCAGATGGGAGCAGCTTGAAAGCCCCCCCACCCCCGCCCATTCAGCCTTTTGTGGGCCTGGTGAGTTACTTAGCATCTGTGGGCTTTGGTCCCCTCATTTGTGAAATGAGTTTGGTACCCAGGACCATTAGAGAACAGTAACACCTGTGATTGAGGCCATGCCTGGCTCTCTGCCACTCGCTGGTTCTGAGGCCTGCACACTTTACCCCGGGAACCTGGGCTTAGCTCAGACAGGGTAGGACCGGGGCCAGGGAGTAGTAAAAGGTTGAAAGCTCTGGGAGCCTGAATCATGGTCACTGCCCCTCACACACACACGTGGACATCTCCTCTCTTGCATCACTCAGCCATGCTTTCCCCTTCCAGCATCTAGTGTTCCCTCTGCTGGATCTTTTCCATCAATATAGAATATACTATAATTTCTCCCACCGAAATCAACAAAAACCCTCTCTTGACCCCACTTCACCCCATCTAATATCCCTC
>NW_006432451.1:3629932-3647819 GCF_000325575.1 Pteropus alecto | reverse complement strand
AACTGCTCAAAAAAGTTATCTCGACTCACAGTCAACTTCTCTCTTCTGCTTACCTCCTGATCAACTCCAATCCATGAAACTGCTCAAAAAAGTTATCTTGACTCACAGTCAACTTCTCTCTTCTGCTTACCTTCTGATCAACTCCAATTCAGGTTTTACACCCTCCTCTCCAAGAAAATTCCAGGTTGCTAAGGCCAGGTGATCTATTTTCAGCTCTCATCTCACTGGACCCCTCAATAGCATGTGAGGGTGTCGGTCACTCCCTCCGCCCGGATGCACTCTCTTCACTCCAGGACCCCAGCTCAGGTCCCCCCGCCACCTGCATGGCAGCTCCTGCTCAGCTCCTGTGCCAGCGCCTCTCCCCACCCCCTTGACATTCCAGTGTCCAGAGCTTAGTCCTCAGAGACCTCTAATCATATTCACTCCCTTGTGCTCCCAGTCAGTCCCATCCATATGCTGACAACTCCCCAAGTTATAGAACTAGCAGGACCTCTCCCCTAACTCCAGGTCTCACCCCACACACCACAAGGACACCCACAGACATCTCACTCTCCAGGTCCTAAACTGAACTCCTAACTTTCCTCTCCAGCCTGACATTCCCACCCCACCCACAACCTCCATCTCAGTTCATGGCCAAGAACCTTGGAGTCATCCTTGATTTTCCGTCATCTTTCTCTCATCTCAAATCTCACTTCAGTAAACTCTGGCTGCACAGCAAAACTTATAGAAATCTGACCCCCTTTCACCACCTCCACCACGGCCACCACCCTGCTCCAGGCTCCCATCACCTCCCACCTGGGCTATAGCACTAGCCTCCCATTCTACCTGCACCCCTCTCTCCTCTCTGGGCAGCAGCCAGAGTGGGCCTGTTAGAACATAAATCGGATCCCGTCAATCCTCTTTCAAGCCCTGCAACGGCCTTGTCTCATTCTGCATAAAAGACTAAATCCTTACAAACTGTCTACAAGGCCCACGCGATCTGCACCACCCCCACACTCCCTCTCTGACCTCGTCTACCTGTTGCTTGCTCAGCTTCAGCCACATGGGTTTTCTCACTGCTCCCCAGACCTGCCAGGTATGAGCCTACCTTGGGGCTTTTGCACAAGCTGTGCCGTCTGTCTGGTATGCTCTTCCCCAGGTCTCCACATGCTTCCCTTCTCGTTGCTGTTAGGTCTTTGCTCAAGTATCACCTACTCAGTGAGGACTTCTGACCTCTCGTTAGGTCATTTCTGGAGGCCAACTTTTCTAACTGCTGGGAGCACACCATCAAGTACCACCTTGTCTGCAAGGCCATCTTGTCTCCCACCTGCAGGGACAGCTCCAGATCCCAGCAAAAGACTGGACACAAAGTCAGCCCCTTAGTAAATGCTAGCTGAACAAGTGAGAAGCAGCATTGAGGGAAGGGCCCAGGATCCCCCTGGCCACAATATGGCTGATGGCTTGAGCAAATGTGAGTTCCTCTAATGGGTGGCACAGCCTGGCACATAGTAGGTACTTCCAAATATCGGTCTTCCTTCTTTTCTCCAGGAAGGAGGCTTCCTTGGTTCCTTTTGGGAATGTGGAGTTGGGAAGGTCCTTCAAAGCCAGGCTGGAACAGCCAAGAGGGGCTGGGACATCAGCTGGCCTGAGGCAAAACATCTCTGGAGCTAAAAAGCCTGGATTCGAATCTCGGTTCCACTACGAATTACCTTGTGACTTTGGGCAACTCTTTAACCTATGTCTTGGTTTTCTCATCTGTAAAATGGGTTGCTATGAGAATTAAATGCAAAGCACAGAGCTTGACAAGCAATAAATGCTATATAAATATTAGCTGTTGTCGTTGTTGTCACTATCAGCACAGGCTGGGTAATCGGCATCTTCCCACACAATCCCAGCTGCCATGCAGCCGCCCTCCCTCTCAGAGCTCCTGGCCCCCAGGAACAGCAAGCAGTAAATTTCTCCTATTTCCTCATAAACTGGGCCTTCCTCCACTCACCCATCACTTGGCTGGCAGTGCTGTCAAAAAGACGGATGCCACATCTGCCTTGTTTACAGCTTTAATTCCCAAACCCTGCTCTGTAGGCTCCTAGGGAGGGAGCCAGGAGAAGAGGAGGTACGCAGCTGCAGAGAGGCCCACTCAGTGACCCCTATCTTATTTGGGTGTGGAGTGATCCACAGGCCATCTGCAAGTGCTTCCTGCAGATCACCTCCATCCCTTCTCCAGGAAACTGTAAGGGAAGCAGCTCTGCTAGGGACAGGGCTCTGGGGGATAGGAGTGAGTAAAATGACTCCCATTTTACAGATGAAGACACTAGGGCCTCAGGAGGTGACGTGAACTGCCTGAGGCCACAGGCTAGGAGGTGGGAGCACCAGCATTCACACCCAATCTGCTCACCCATACCCCCTCACCCTTACCATTTCAAGACACACCAGCCCAATCTCCAACTGCCAGCTTTTGATACTCTTCTGAACTTTCTCTGGTCACAGAAGCCCTCATTGCCCAGGCATCTGGCAGGCTGGAGGTGCTGAGGAATTAATGCGCTCCAGGAGAGCCACCAATGATTGATGGGAACTGGAAAATGGTATACACATTCCCCAGCTCCCGCTCTGGCACCTCCAGTGGGATGACTGAAAGGCATGATCCTCTGTCCCCACAGCCCCAGGAGAGTAAAACTCCAGCTTGTTCAGTGGCAACCTGCTTGGTACCCCATCCTTTATGGCTGCCTTCCCTCCTCTACCAGTGTTTCCTGGGATCCCCTCCCGAATAAACTACTTGCTCTCAAATCCTTGTCTTGGAAGGAATTCAACTGAAGGCAGCCTTGAAGGATGTATCAAACCTTCCCAAGCATTATACCCCAGAATGAGAAGGTCCTTTCCATCCTCTCAGAAGGCCACTGGACCGATCCGTTGACCTGGGATGGCAGACAATGGATTTGGCAGAGCAAAGGACGGGCAGCACAGGAGTGTTCACTGTGAAATCTTGGGCAGGCCAGGCAGGGCCTGTAGGGCTGACGCAGGCAGAGGCTGACTATTGAATCCATTAGCATTGAGCGGACCAGAGTGGGCCAATCCACAGCCGCCAGTGTGGATGGCGCAGGTATCTTAGAAGAGATGAGTGGAAAGCCGGGCTCTGGAGACAGAGTGGGGGTAGATGGAAAATACAGAGCTGGCTGAGGGGAAGAGAGAGGGGCCCAGGGGAGTGAGAGAGAAGGAAGCAGGAGCAGCAGGGCACCAGCTCTGGAGACAGGGTTGCCTGGGGGTGACTCCAACTCTGCCAAGTCTCCAGTGCTGTGATGTTCACAAACTGCCTCAGTCTCCTATTCCATAAATGGGTGCAACACCTGTGACAGCCTAGAACATTCACCCTCAGGATCTTGGATCCTATAGCTGACAGAGTCAGTACCAACAGACTTGAGCTGTTAAATTACTCAAATGCCTATAAATCCCACCTCTCCCACTCACTCTCTATATCAACAACGACAACCATTTCATCAACACCTCTCCTAGGCATCGTTTTTCACCCAGCCTCTTTACACACATTTTCTCCAACCCTCACAACAACCCGTTGAGATGAGTACTGTCTTCCTTGTTCTACAGACGAGGTTCTGAGACTCAGAGAGGTTAAATAACTTGTCCAAGGTCACACAGCAGGGAGGAGGCAGAGTCAGATTCAGACCCAGGGAAGAGTCCTTCCCCTGCCCCCTTTCTGGTGCCCAGTCCAGAGCCAGCACTCCAGGGGTGTCACACCAGTCCTCCTGGCCTAAAACATTCTCCCAAAGGACTAGCTCAACTCAAACTAGGGCAGGACCCACAGCAGGACTCAGCAGCTCCTCCACTCCTCGCTTCACTCAGAGATGAACGGGCTCACTGGACTCACCGCACCTGATTTGGGGCCACACAAGCACTCTTACTAGCCTCTGCTGGGGTTTCAGGTGCAGCAAGAAGAATCTAGGTTAGCTACGAGGTGCTGTCCTTCCATTCCTCACTGCAGCTCTGTTCGCCCCAGCTTCTGCCCCTTTGCTTGTGCCTGGGGTTCATGCTATCCTCCTTCCCATCACTCACCTCTCCCTCTGAGTCACCCAAACTTTGCTGCACAATAGAACCACCTGGGGCACTTTAAAATAAATCCTGATGCTCAGGTTGCATCCAGTACCAATTCAATCAGAATGTCTGGAGGTGGGAGTCAGGCATCAGTAGTTTTAAAAGGTCCCCAGATGATTGAATGTGAACAAGGCTCGGGAACCTCTGTTCCCACCCAAGTTTCCTAGCCCTAAATACACATAAAATCATTTGGGGAGCTTTAAAAAAAATACCACAGCCGAGGCCCCACCTTTGAGGTTCGGTTCAGTGGGTCTGGAGGTAGGGCCTTGATATCATTTTAAAAGTTCCCAGGTGATTCCAATGCACAGTCGGGCTCGAGAACCACCATTTTACAATTCATAAAGGACCTCCATTAACACTTTCTCACTTGTCCTGAGACACCCTCTGGTCTGGCTCACCATCAATCCCATTACCCAGGTGAGAAAGCAAAGGCACAGAGAGGCCATGGAGCCTGCCTCAGGCTCACGGTGAAGCACTACACTCTTCTGAATCCTGCTCTGGTCCTGCTTCCCCCACACCTCCCTGAAGGCTGCTAGAGAGGTGCCCCCTCCCTGGTTCACCTGCCCAGTTGGGAGATGTTTGCAAATCCTGACCTGAGTCTGGACAGAGCCTACATGGACTGACCAAGGCCTGCTCCCCAACTGTCCCTCCCAGACCAAGAAGTGACTCCAGAGAGCCCCGTATCCTTGGCAGGCTAGACCATTTATCCATCTTGCCCCACTTCCAGTCTCACTAATCCTCATCCCCAAGCCACATCTGATGACCTATAATCAAGTTAACCATACAATTTTCCATCCCCACTTGGGCGCTTTTGAGAATGATGGGGGATGCTCTCAATAATTGTGCCAGGAGAAAAGAAATGAACAAGATGCACAGTCACCCTACCCATGAGGGCTCAGCCTCCCACACCCAGACATGTTTGGCCTACTTGCACCTCTGCTGTGGTTACTGCCTGATGAAGACTCTGCTGTGAAGCCTTAGGCAAGTTGCTTAGCCTCTCTGACTCTCCATATCTTCCTCCATAATATGGGGGGGTCATAAAAGTCCCTAGAGCTGTTGTAAGAGTGAAATGAGATAATGTCTTCAAAGTGTCTGGAACATAGCAGATACACAATAAACGGTGGCATTTATGGTTATTAGCTCACCCAGGAACATAATCCCTCACATAAGACACATGCACACACCCCCCTTCTCCCTTACATACTGACTCATACACACACTATCAACATACAAGCTTACACACACACACACACACACACACACACACACATACTGCCACCTACTCCTACACAAGAACTTGCCTGGGCCCCTAGGGGATACCCACAGTACTAAGTGGCCACGATTCCCAGTGTGCCCTCATCACCAGAGGGCATCATGCTCCCCACCCACCTCATCATGCTCCCTCCTCCCTGGTCCTAGTGGACCAACCCACTGACAATGATTCATGCAACATGTCCCTGCAGCCCCTTCAGTGGCCCCTTGGTCATCTGGCCCTCTGCCCCAGCTGCACGAGTCAGTCCAGGAGGATATAAAAGGAAGTCCATCATCTTGCATAGGCGCCTCTCAAGTTGAGGGACACCCAGGGCCCTCCCAATGTCACTGAGGCCAGGTCCTTCTGCAAAGCTGCCCAGACCAAGAGCACATTAGGACCCACATCCAAATACATCCAAATGTCGACATACCATGCTGGCAACCAAAGGGGGCTGAAGGCCTAGAGCTCAAATCCGAGTTCGAATTCTGCTCTACCATCTTCCGTCTGTGAAACTCAGGTCCCTTTACTTACCTTCCCTAAATCTGTTTTTCTACCTGTAAAATGGACTCATTGTTCTGTACTCCCATGGCTCATTCCCTGTCCTTTTCAGGACTCTGCTCAAACGTTACCTTTGCAAGAAGGCCCTCTTCTTTCTTATCTGTTTTATTTGCTTCTACTGCACATTTTCCTTTGACATATTCTATATTTACTTATTGATCTTGTTCATTGTTGGTCTCCCCATTAGGATAAAAACTCCAAGACACTTTTGACTCTCATTCACTGGTCTATCCACCATGCTTAGAACAGAGCCAGGCTAGCCCTGGGAGTCCAACTGGTGTTTGCTGAGTGACTGAGGGAATGTGGAGGGGTTAGAGACGGTTTCTGCAAAGTGCTCAGACCCCGGAGCATTAAGACTAGACACAGGACTGCTGGGGTCAGCTCAGTTCTGTGGGCTCCAGATGAAACCCAAGGTAGCCACAGACCAGATGGCACCTCTGCCGAGACACAGGAGCCACTTCCCCCAGTCAGCAGCGTCATCATTTGCTTATCCTCGGAGAGACCACAGAGGCTTCTACCATCATAAGCCCTCTCACCCCCAAGGCTTCTCAGGGTCTAACTCTGATTGGCCCTGGTCTCCTCGGGCCCCACCCCCTCAAGGCAAACAACCCCGCTCCAGGGTGGGGGCCCACCTCCTCGCCTGGTTGCCTGGGCCGCTGAGGACTCTTACCCCCGCAGTATCTGCCTTAGGCGCCCCTTACTCAGCTTGCAGCCTTTTCCCCCACAGCCCCACCCACTTAGGGCTTATTCTGGCCCCGCCCCCTAAGGCCACGTTCTGGGCCCCGGCGGCGGCGCGCGCGTGCTCACTGGTGCATTTCTTGACGTGGCTGCCCTTCTTGAGCGCGTGGCGGCTCAGCTTGCAATGGAAGTTGTCCTCCCAGAACTCGGCAAACCAGATGTTGCGCCGGTTGTTGTCCAGCGTACGGCTGGAGAAGTAGCGGTCGAAGCCTGGCAGGGAACCAGGACGTCAGGTCCTCATGAACCCCCTTCTCCAACCTGTCCCCAGTCCTTCCGCCTTCCCTCAGGCTTAGAGATGGCCCCAGGCAGAGGGAGGGAGGGAGGGAAGAGCACAGCCTCTGATCCAGGGCCCCGGTGGAAAAAAACAAAATGTGGAGCGTTTTATTTCATTCAAAATGAAAAGAGCTGTATTAAGTCCCAGGGGGAGCATGTATAATCTTACAACTGCTGCCTTTATGGAAAAGAAGTACACAATGAGCATGTTTCTGCCACATTTTAACTACCAAAATGCTAATATCAGGCCTCTTTCAGAATAAGCCACCTGGAGGTCCTGAGATTAGAGTGAGAGAGGTTGTAGGGGGGTGCCCAAGCATGGAAGCATCTGAGCTCTCTGGTTCTGAAGAGGAGCCCACACCAGAGAGGATAGGGATGACCCAGGTCACACACAGCAAGACCAGGACCCGGATCTTCTCCCTTCAAGTCCAGAACCCCCCTATCACTAACAGATGCAGCCTCCTCTTCGATATGCTCCTGGGGACTCACCAACTCTGCTCTAAGCCCAGAAAACAGTCCCAGGGTGGGCAGGCTGGAGGGTGAATAATGCCCTCTCTCTCCTCCCGGTGCCCCTTCTGCATCGATGACTGTTTCGTGTAATGGGCGCAGTTGATTCAGCTACTTGGGACAGGCCAGAAGACCTGAAAGTTCAGTGGGGCCCACACCAAGTGGTAAGCTTCCTGGCTATGGCAGGGTCCAATGGACACTCAATGACTGTCTGTCAGAGCTGTAGGAGAAATGTTGGCATTGATGGAGAACTGGCCTAGAGCAGGGTTTCTCAACCTTAGCACTACTGACACTTTGGACCCCATCAATCTTAGTTGAGGGAGGCTGTCAACATCCCTGGCCTCTCCCCACTAGATGCCAGTAGCTAATTCCCCAATTGCGACAACCAAAAATGTCTCCAGACGTTGCTAAATGTCCCTTCAGGGTCAAAAGCACCCCCAAATGAGAATCACTGCTCTAAAGGCTTCTTTAATGTCCCAGATAGAAAAAGGATTTGTCAGGCAAGTCCTAGGTTCAAATCCCAGCTCTGTCACTTAATAGCCACTATATGTCACTTAATCTCTCCGAGCCTCAATGTATTCACCTACTAAAGGTGGATAAAAGTGTCTCACGTGGTTGCTGAGAAGACTAACCGAGACATCTGTAAGGGGCCTGGCATTTGTAGATACACAGCCATAGTTATTATTTTGTGTTTATTATGGCTTGAGGCTGAGAGGGGTGGTGTGGAAAATGCTGCCTGTGTTCCCTCTGCTTCAAGGTGAATAGAGGATGCTGCTGTGTGACCTTGAGCAAGTCTCTCCTCTGCTCAGGCCTTGGTCTCTTAGAAAATTTGGTGAATGGAGTGAGAGCAGGGGAGAAGGCCCTGGGAGCCTACCTCCCCTTTGGTGAGGACAGTGAGGTCTCTGGCACATTGAGCCATTAACGGGAACTTCACACCTCACTCACAGTAAGGTTCTGGCCAGAGCAGTCTATTCCTGCCCAGGGTGACCGTGGGTTCTGTCCCAAGAAGAAAGGTTGCTGAGCAGCGCAGGCCCAATCCCAATACTACCCAGGGCCTCCCGGACCCAGGCAGGCTCTGCAGGGAGTTCCCTGCCCCTGGCACAGCACCCTTTTCTTGTAGCCGGCTGGCAGCTCCCAGCCCCTTCCAGCAAAGGACTCCCTCCCAGCAGGACAAGGGCCTTGTCACAGGTGGAGAAGGGATGGGAGTATATGAGATGAAGGACAGTCCTTGATAAATGAGCCTCTTGTATGTGCCACATGTCTCCCACACCCAGAAACATCTGAGAAGAGAGGAAGAAAAGTCCTGAATCTGGATTCACATCCTGCTGGGTTGAGTGTGGCCAGAAAGGCCTCTCAGACCAGCACAAAGAGGCCGTGAGCCAAGGAAGAAGATAGACAGGCTGTGGGAAAATGAGGAGTGGGAGAGGAAGGAAGTGGCAGGGGGATTGTAGAGGGGACAGTTAGGGATGACGCTGACAGTGGTGGTAAGTGGGAGCGGTGAGTGCACCGTCTGGGCCTGCTGGGCCTACCTCGGACAGACATCCTCTTGGGGAGGATAGTGACAGCGCCCTCAGCCACCTCCTCCAGGTGCAGCACAGGTGCGATCTTGGAACCCCAGCTGTCTGAGCCCATCCAGAAGAAGTGGCCTGTCTGGTTGGCCTTCCGTGCTGCCTCCAGCACGCGCCTGTGGGAATACACACCAGCCCAGCCCAGCCGTGTCTGCCCATGCAACTGCCCTCATGCTGGCCACACCTGCTCCTGAGCCCTTGGCTGATCGCCACCCCCACACGCACACACCTCTCCCCTTCACAGCCCATGCTTGTGCCCCAGGCTATGCCTAGATCCCTTACCCCTGCCCCGCATGAGTCCAGGTGCCCCAGCACCCATGCCTGTCCCCCACCATGGTTCCCTCTGCCCCTCACCCACACCTGCCCACAGACCCACAGCTACCCCTCTCGCCCATACCACTCATGTACCCCAAGCCTCTGCCTGTCCCCTGGGTCCATGCCTACCTACAGGCCTATGTTTTCCCCCAGACCCACTCCTGTCCCCTAGGGCCACATCTGTCCTTGCAAAAACCACACCTGTTTCCCTAGTTCCGTACCTGTCCCATGTCCTGGCCCAGGCTTCCAGAACTACATCTGCCCAACACCTGTCCTCTCAGGTTCAGGCCACCTTCACCCTAAACCCACACCCACATCTAATAGTCCCTTTTCACATTTATACACCCCCCCACGCACACACACGCACGTGCGCGTGCGCACACACACACCTCTACACCCTTATCCCTATGTACTTATTGCTCCCCTGCCAGCAGTGTCCTCCTCACCCAACTTTCTCCTGTGCCAAAAGTCCAAGTCCTTCAAAGAGCTGCTCCCCACACCCTCCTGGATGGGTATAAGGGTATGGGGCAGCCGGGTGCTCGCCCTCTACTGTGGCAGTGGTCTTAATCAAATCAGGAACCCTAGAGTCCAGCACAGAGCTGAGACCCCAGAAGTTACTCAGTCAATGGTTAACAGATGTATGAACTAATTGGCCCTTCAAAGACATCTTCAAGGAGGAGAAAAACAGGAAGGACCAGGTAGAATTCCCCCAACCTAGCTCCTTTCACGGGATGAGACTGGATCACAGAGGAGGCGAGCAACTTGCTCAAGATCACTCAGCAAGTGAGAGGCTAGGATACTAGAAATTGACCAGACCCCTCCCATGAGTGAGGGCCAAGATACAACTCCAAGAATTGGGGTGGCTGCTGGCCCTGTACAGGAGGCTACCCACGGGGGAGGACAGCCTAGGGCCGCCAGGGAGAAACCTGTTTCCAGGCCCCAGAGCCCTCACCTTCCCTCCACCATGTCCTGACTCCCAAACTTGCTGCAGCCCCCCCAGGACATACTCACCGAATGTAGGGCTGCTCTCAGAACCCACACCCATAGCCCTATTAATACCCACTTGCATCCTGCTGGCCAGAAATGACCAAGCCTCTATCCCTGCAAAGTCACCTGGGTTTATTTTTACTTCTGTTTGCTTCTGGAAATGCATGTGGATTTCTGGAAATGCCCCCACCTCCCACCACACTTCCTACAGCCACTCCAAGTCACTCTAAGGCCCTTCTCCCTCCTCCAGGGGCCTCTTTTCTGGGACATATGGCCTAGAGTCTTCATCTTCCCTTCCCAGGGTCTATCTGAGCTGAGCAGGAAGCCTGGGGTGGGGGGCATACCTGGATGGGGTGTGGGACCAGACAAGTGTGGGCTTTGGGGTAGGTATGGGAGGCGGGAGTACAGGGAATAGAGACTGCAGTGAGGAAAAAGAGTGCTCAGAAGGGCCCCCCCCCCCCATCCCAGGAGCTGGCTGAGCTATAGGCAACAGGAACCTCCAGAGACAGAATTAGGGGACCCATAAGCACTGAAGGGGTAGGGAGCAACCTCTGAGCTCAGCTCAGAGGAGTCAAATAGACTCTGAAGACTCCCCTCCCCGGTCTTTCACTGCCTGAGACACCTCCTTTAGAACTGGTCCTTTCATCTTTTGAGGTCTTCATGATCTTCCAGAACTTCTCCCTCCATCCCTGCAGGAACCAAGCAATGTCTCCTGGGGGAAATCTGTTTTGCTGCAATTTAAGAGTCCAGGATGGGCTCTTTACCAAGTGGGAAAAAAGTATTGGAAAGGATGGGACCCAAAGTGGACACTGGTCAGCAATGCAGGAGGGAACTGCATGGAGGCAGGGCCAGTAGGCAGGGAAGGCCTGAGGGCACAGCAGCTTTGCCTGCTCAGACCAGCTATCTAAGGGCGAAGCCTGGGGAAGACCACATCTGCTATCTCACCCTCTGCAAATGCAGGCGTGCGCTTTCCCCACCGGACTCTGAACCAGAGCTGTATTTCCCCTGAGACTGGGAATCACAGAGGCCTGGCCCATCTTGGCCCTGACATCCAGTCTCAGACAGGTGGTAACAAGGGAAAAGGCAGGAAGAAAGGAAGGAAGTTAGGATAGGCGCTTGGGGGTCATCTTCTAAAGGCATCTTGTTTCTGACCTGTGACTCAGGACCCAGGGGCAGATGTGCAGAGACTTGAGCTGGCCCAGGGATTCTGCACTGCATGGTCCTACCACCCAGAATCAACCTGCTCCCAGTCTGCAGATGCAGAAACTGAAGCCCAGGAAGGGGACAATACAGCCCACAGTGAGTGTGTGCCCAAGCCAGGACTAGCACCACAGCTGAGGCACCTTCCCACTATTCTGAGCTCACTAAAGAAAAGAGGTGGTAACAAGGGAAAAGGCAGGAAGAGGTACTGAGAGTTGGCCAATATGCATTAGGTGCCTACTGTATGCTATACCAGACTGCTCTAAGCACTTTATGCACGTTCATGCATTAAACTCTCAAACACTATCAGGCAGGCATCATTAGGCCCTTTTTTTTTAAGCAGAAAAGAGGCCCAGAGAGGTTGAAAAATTTGCCTGGGGTCACAGAGCTAGTAGGAGGGAGAGCAGGATGAGAAGCTAAGGCACCAAGCCCAGAGCTTTAGCCTCCCCATTAAAGTACCCACTTCCCAAGAATGGATGCAGGACACAGGGAGATGGAGGGGGAGGGGAGGGGTACCCACGAGCAGTAGCCTGCACCCCATCTGAGGAGTGTTCCAGCCCCACATTCATTGCCTACCCCACCCCTCTGGATCCCAGGATGGGATCAGACTTGTTTAGGAAGGTCACCAGCAGGGATCCCTGGCCCCCAGCCCCTGCCCCGCTACCCCTACCCTCACCTGATGTCATCCTCATTGGCAAAGATGATGACGGCCCTGGCATTGGAGGTCTCTAGGAGGCGCCGGATGATCTTGTCAAACTCCCCTGCCTTCGGCTCCCGTGGTATCTTCACTGACTGGGCGATACACACGCTCCCTGCAAGAAGGGCACTGGTCAGCCTGGGGCAGTCAGGGGAGCACAAGTCTCTCTTCCTGTTTACCCACCAACAAATACTCCCTCCAAGAGAACAAGGCGGGGGGCTGCCCAAGGTCCCCAGCCTGACTCCTAGCCCCTGAGACACAGCCACAGTGCAAATTTTGGTTCCACCACTTACCAGCCGGGTGATCCTAGACATGTCACTTAAGTTCTCTGTGCCTCACTTTCCCTATATATAAAATAGGCTGCTAGCAACACAGGCAGTATAGCATCGTATTTAGAAGCCAGCCTGCCTGGGTTCAAACCTTGCCTCTGCTACTTACTTCTGTGTGACCTCAGGCTGTTTATTGAACCTCTCTGTGCCTCAAATACATCATCTATAAAGCGAAGATAATAATGCTACCTACTTCATAGAGTTGTTATAAAGCTAAGTGAGTTAATGTATATAAACACAATAATTTCTGGCACATAATTAGGACTTAGTAAACATTGATTATTTTCATTGTAACCACCTCATAAGGTGTTTTAGAGGAGTAAATCTAAGAATGAGAGCCAACTGCTCACCCTGGGCCATTAGTGCCCCCCCACACCCACATACACATATCTCCCAGGATTCTTGTCTCCAGGCCCCGTGCTCATCAACAGGCCCCTTGGAAAGTGCAGGGCACATGGCTGCTGACTGGCACTCACACATCCTGGGCAGCGATGCTGCAAACCCAGCTACAGTTATTGTCCAGGTCTTCCCAGGTTCCTTTCCGGGCACTCACTCGCAGGCCCCTCGTGTATAGGCTCTCTGGCTCCCTCCTTGGCCTGCCAAGATACCTTGACGCCTCAGCCTCTTCCCATCTTATTTGTGAGCAGATTCCCAGCGGGGAGCTCCAGAGAGCCCAGGAAGGCCATTCTGACAAGAATACTTCAGGTGGAGTGACTGAAGGAGTGCTGATTCAGGGGGCTTTGGAGCCCTCCTCTCACTTCTTCTCTGGCCCATTACCTACAATGGCTGGGTCCTAGGGGAGGGGAACCAGGGCCAGCCTGCCTCCCAAGCTCACTCCTCTGCAAGAAGCCCAGTGCCAAGCCTGCAGAAGCATCAGGATGCAGTCAATACATCATGGAGCTGGACTCACACCCAGGCTGTGCGGCTCACAGAAACTCTGGAAGCCCTTTATGCTTCATCCAGCCAGCTCCCAGCCTCAGACGTGTCTCTCCCCTGATCTCCCGGTACAAAAGCATTTGTAGACCACTGTTCATCATCAACTGCATTTGACAGAAAAGGAAATCGGGGCTCATAGAATGGAAGTGGCTTGCCCCAAGGCACACAGGTCCCTGCCCTACTGGGGTGCAAAAGGGTATTCCCCTCCAGGGAATAAGACCCCCAGGGCCCCTGGCGGCAGAGTCAGGCTCAGTTGATAGAAAAGCATGAGGGATTATTCTTAATGAAGCCAAACCCTTTATTAAGACCGTCACCCTCCTCTGAGTCCCACTCAAGGGTCTCAGCCCAGCTCCACCTCAAACAGGACTCTTTGGGGGCCCAGCAAATGCCTCAAACCATCCACCTTGGCTGTGCACCCCTGGGCCTCCAAATGACCTCTTGGTCTAGACTGGGGCCACTTGAGGCTTCTGCATAGGCTCCATGCACCTCTGTGTTGGGGCCTGGGCTGGAAAGGGCTCACAGTGCAGGGGACACAACCCATCCACCAACCCCATGGGGAAAGGTACCAACACCCAGCTCCACCCAAGGAGGAGTCTCTACCCATGGGCATAGCTGGCAGCCAGGGAAAGCTGCTCAAAGGCAGTTACCCTGAGCTGAGTCTTACAGGGAGGAGGCATAAGCAGCCAGATGTGGGAAGCACTGTGGGAAGAACAAGGTACATGCGCTGGAAGCGGAGCTGCTCTGTGCCAGGTGCCTGCTAGGCCTGGGGCCACACAACACACACACTCTCACATCCCTGTCCCCAGGAAGCGGACCCCTTGCTCTTCTGCAGCAGGCAAGGGAGTCATGGCCCTCAGCTCTCAGCTGATGAGCACCTACCTCCCTTACTTTCTGCCCAAGGGTCTCAGCCCAGCTCCACCTCAAACAGGACTCTTTGGGGGCCCAGCAAATGCCTCAAACCATCCACCTTGGCTGTGCACCCCTGGGCCTCCAAATGACCTCTTGGTCTAGACTGGGGCCACTTGAGGCTTCTGCACAGGCTCCATGCACCTCTGTGTTGGGGCCTGGGCTGGAAAGGGCTCACAGTGCAGGGGACGCAACCCATCTACCAACCCTATGGGGAAAGGTACCAACACCCAGCTCCACCCAAGAAGGAGCCTCTACCCATGGGCATAGCTGGCAGCCAGGGAAGTCTGCTCAAAGGCAGTGACCCTGAGTTGACTCTTATAGGGAGGAGGCATAAGCAGCCAGATGTGGGGAGCACTCTGGGGAGAACAAGATACATGCGCTAAAAGCGGAGCTGCTCTGTGCCAGGTGCCTGCTAGGCCTGGGGCCACACAACACACACACTCTCACATCCCTGTCCCCAGGAAGCGGACCCCTTGCTCTTCTGCAGCAGGCAAGGGAGTCATGGCCCTCAGCTCTCAGCTGATGAGCACCCACCTCCCTTACTTTCTGCCTTTTCCAGGCAAGCCAAGCTCCTCATATCTCTCCTAAGACACTCAGAACTCCCAAGCTCTGGAAAAGAGTATGGTCACCAGGAACTCATGTGGAAGGAGGGAAAAAGAGAAGGAGAGAAGGAGCAAGGGTCCTTGGGGAAAACTCCAGTCCCAGGTCACAGGGAGAGCCAAGCAGACTCAGTCCACTACTCACAGCACTGGCCCTGCACTAATGGCAGCTGGGCAGACACTCAGCTCCAACTAAACCCTCCATATGGTTCCTTTCCAGTTAGAAAGTGGGCCAATTGCAACGTTTCTCCCCCATCTGGGGAGACAGATGGACAAGAGGAGGAGGCTGGACAGGGGTGAGGGTGGGCCACTTGGCTCCAGAAAGGAGAAAGACCAGGGGCAAAGGGTAGGGAGGCAGAGATGGGAGCTAATTGTTCTCCAACAGAGAAAAACTCAGGTTAAGTAACCTTTTGGGGCAATGCTCCCCTAAGAGGTTCCATGGGATGGCCCCACCTGACACCCCAGGGCATATCTTACATATTTCATTTTGTAGGTAAAGAAAGCATTAGGTGACCACAGTTCTGAATATGAGTGAGTCACAAGGCACTTGAGATGAAAGCATGGTCTGAGCCAGATGTGACTTTCTTACAACCTCAAGAGGAGGGGAGGACTAGAAGTGAGTTTGGGGGGCATTATGCAGAGCTCAGTGATACTGGTGAACATTATGGAGCATCTAATCCATGTTGAATATTATTCTGCAGATGTTACATGGATCCACTCATCTGAGGTCAGAATAATCAACACAGCTCCAATGTATAGATGAGGAAACTGAGGCACAGAGAGGTTAAATGGCTTCCCCAAGATCACACAGAGAGAGACAGAGAAGGAGTTTGACCACAGACCATTTTTCTCCTGCTGCCACCCCTTCAGCCCACTCATTGTGTCAAGACCAAAGTCATGTGGAAAAGGGGTAGGGTATGGAGTCAAGGGGATACCTGGAACCCAGGAACATAGGCATGTCTGGGTACAGCACCTGCCCTGGGGTAAGTACCCATAGATATCACTGCCTCCAGTGTAAGAAACCAGGTGCCCACAGGGCCACTTAGTCAGCATGGCTGCTCAGGGTACCCCGGAGCAGGGCATAAAGGGCGGCTCCGCAGGGGCTCTCCAGGGATGACAGTAATTAAGTGGCACAGCATCTGCTCCAGTCGCCCTCCTGGCCCCTTTCCACAGCTGGAGAGGACTGGAAGTGGCTTCGGAGGGACCAGCATTTACTAGGCACCCACTTCATGCCTGGCACTCAATGAATCCTCACACAACCTGGGGGCAGGGTGCTAACAGCCCTATCTTACAGATGAGGAAACTGAGGCTCAGAAGTACTCAATTACCTGATAGAGCTCGCACAGCTGGTAAGTGGGACGGCAATCTGGGCCTAGGTCCAAAGCCTCTCTAGGGCAGAGGAAGGGAAGCCCGGGTCACTGGATCTCTGTTAATCTCCATCTCCTGCAGCACCCCCACTCCTGGAAAGACCCCAAGTCACACACCAAGCCTGTCAGCCCTCCCGTGTCCAGCCCCTGTGGCCACAGCTCCATCACTGTGAGGACAATGGTTAACATTCTCCTGGAACACCCACCCACTTCAAACCTTTCCACCAAGGACAGGGCACTTCATCACACCCTACTCCTTTTAGGCCCCCAGTCTCTCTATTGGATAAAATAAGAATCCATGAGTCCATACTGATAGTAAATATGATCAAATTAAACCCTCATAGTGAGGAACAAGCTCACTCCCTACTTCTGGACAGAAGCCAGAACCCTCCAACGCCCCCAGCTCCAGGCACAGGATCATAAGAATAGAGGAGGCATGAAGGAGTCTGGGGCTTCCCATGGCCCCCTAGGCCCTCCTGTATCCCCCTTGGCAAGTCCCTCACTCCACAGGCCAGCTGTCCAGCCCGCAGGCAAGCACCCAGCGCAATGTGCCAGCTGCGAGCTGCTGCCCGCCAAGCCAGTGCCTCTGCCTACAGGGCCAGGGCAGAAAGCCACAGCAGCCACTTGCCAAAAACATTTGAGCACATGGGGGCGGTTGGGACCTCAGAGACCTCCTGGCCTAAGCTGGACTTGGAGAGAGGAGATGGAGGCCAGAGAGGAGCAGTGCGTTGCCCAGGGGCACATAGCAACTGGGGCAGAGCCCACTCCAGATGAGGCTCTCGGTGCTGCACCAGGGGTAGAATTCAGGCCAGCCCTCTGACTGCTTCCCACCTACTTGGTCACTGTGTAAGCAGAGCCACCTGGACTAAACCCCAAAGTGAGTGCCGGGGCATTCTGTACCTCCCTGGGCCTCACAAGCCCACCCACCTCTCCCAACTCTCTGACTCCCACCCCCGGCTGTGGTGGCCCCTTGGCTCTCACCCTATCTGCCCTGGCTCTCACCCTGTGCTGTCCCACCTATCAAAACTGGCTTGTGCTTGTCTCACCCCTCTAGGCCCCACCTCTGCTACAAGAAAGCTGGACGATCTGATCAAGAAGTGTCCATTAGAACACTTTAGAGGCCGCAAGGTGATGTCCAGTAAAGCTGAGTATGCTGAGTGCCTACAAGCCAGTACGGCCCTTTCCACACTCCTTCCCAGAGAAACTCACACATGGGCATGAGGACACATGCAGAAAGGCAAACTCACTGCAGCACTGTTTGAAACAGCAAAAAAAAAAGAAAACAACCCAAACATTTTACAACAGAAGAATAGATAAATTGCAGTGTGTTTGGAATATTATACAGTTAAGATTAACAAAACAGCTCTCAGGTATTGGCATAAAAACATAAAATTGACTGAAAAGCAAATTGCAGTATGATCTGACCCATTTCTATAAAATTTAAATGCCACATATAATAAGATTTATTACATATGGGCATATGTATATACATATATATGCAAAAGCTGCATGAAGGCAGGAGATTTTGTCTGCTAGATTCTTCCCAGCACCTAGAACAGTGCCTGGCTTTGA
>NW_006432451.1:3588922-3626179 GCF_000325575.1 Pteropus alecto | reverse complement strand
TGTGTGTGTGTGTGTGTGTGAGAGAGAGAGAGAGAGAGAGAGAGAGAGAGAGAGAGAGAGAGAGAGAGAGAGAGAGCGAGAGAGAGAGAGAGATACTCAAGGCCTATATCTCCTCCTCAGGTCTAACCTCACTCTGGTCCCCACCAGAATTCTCCATCCTACCACATCTTTTCCCCAACAGGCCTTTGCAGAGACTACTCCCTCAGCCAGGAGAGCACCCTGGGGCTGGTCAGTGACCTTCTGGCTCCCCATTGGAGCCCTTCTGTAACTGGGCCTCAGTCATCTCCTTGCTAGGGGCCTCACAAAACACAGCACACATGCTGCACCTGCTCAGGACAGACAGTGTGGTTCATACTTCCTAGATAAATGAACAACCGAGTACCTAACTGATTGGGATGGGAGGGGTATCGTGGCAGGAGCTGCTAGCATAGGCATGGGGCAGAGGCTCTGTAGGAATCCAATGTGGACATCTGCACCTGCTCAAATCCTCTCATCTCCTCTGGGAGCTTCCCTAACCCCTGCAGTCCATGTGACCTTCCCTCTGTGCCACTACCTGGTCACACTGAGTGTCCAGACAACTGTGTGCACACATACTGGGTACCCACCTTGCACTTGGCACCTAATTGGTGCCAGACTGTGGGCTACAAAATAATCCACACACAGCACCTGCTGTGGCAGGACCCACCCATGAGCTCCATGCATATGCGTGGGCTGGGCATCATGCTCACCTGGACACCTCTCTTAGTCCTACCTTCTCTTGAGATTTTACTTCTCTACCTAGATGCAAATTCCTTGCTATGAGTGCTCAGAAATACACGTGCAGAAGCAGAACAGGTAAATGAAAGTATAAGATATCTGAGCAAATTGGTGGGGCTCCATGGACACAGGGCCTAAATGCAGTTGGGCCAGTAAAGAAAGACATGAAATAGAACATTCACCCTCCATTCTATAGCCAGGGTGGCTCCAGCGCACAGGAGGCAGTGGGCCCTAGGAGGGGAGACAGTCACCCTGGTTTCCCACCTGGAGATGTCTTCTAACGCACTCCAATAAAGAACTGTGCAAAGCATGAATACTGACTGCACCTGCTTCCCCCAGCTTCTCCCAGCCCTCCAGCCTGAAGTAAAAGATGCTGGCTCCACTGATTCCTGGCTGTGTGACTTTACACAAGTTACTTGGCCTCTCTGAGCGTCAGCCTTCCCATCTGCAAAATGCGAAAGAACTTAAAGAAACTCCACCTTGCGAGGCTGAAGTGAGGGTCAAATGCCACAGTGTTTGTAAAGGCCTGGGTCTGCCTCGTGGAGCCAATGCCTTTGGGGAGTGAGCAAGGCCTAGTGGGGTGGGGGTTGCTAAGGCAGGAGAGCAGGAACTAGAAGGACAGGGACCTCATCGCACAGCTCAGGTCAGGACTCAGAGCTGGCGAGGTCCATACGCTCCAAGACTAAACTGAGAACTGTCCCCAGGGACAGGGTGCTGGGCAGAACTCGGGCCCTAGCTTGGAGGCCCAGGGAGTATCCAGGGCAGACACACACCCTTTCCTTCTTGAACATTCTCAGCAGTGTGTGCGCACACACACATGCCCTCCCAAATCAAAATCACATACCACACACAATCTCAGTCACAAATCCTCACACAGATACTCACGGCCCCGCACCCCACCCACAGCCCTTCCCTATCACAGACATGAACCAGAAGACAAACTCATACAGCCTCTCAGCCATAAGGATGTGCATACGCCATACACAGGCACTAACACACAGTCGCACATCACACAATCCTGCAGCCACACAAGCTCACACAGTAACCACAGGGCCTCTCACATCGCACTCACCACACCCAGCCTCTCATAGTCACATCCTACACGTGGTCACAAACCTGTGCACGTTAATACACAGTCATGTGTCCACACCTCCTTGGAACCATTATGCTGGCCTAGGCCATACCTGGGCACCATTAATACCTCCCCTTTGCTACTGGTGCAGGAGTGGGTTAGGGACTAGATGGAAGTGTAGGTATAATACCTCTCATCCAACAACTATTCACCAAGCAGCCTCAGTAGCCCCGATTAAAGCAGAGTCCTGTCTTTCCTCTGAAATTCTCTTGCTCTGCCACCAGGCCCCCTCCTCTCATACCCAGCCCCGCCTCTGTAGAGAAATGGGCTGGATCTGGGGAAGCAGGGGGCATAGGCATCAGAGAGCTGGCCTGATGTGACAAAGGAGGCTGAGCCTGGGCACAGTTAGGGCTCATGTTCCATCTCAATCACCTACTTGCCTTGTGATAAAAGCCACTTCACTCAACCTCTCTGAACCTCCATTTCTGCATCTATAAAATGGGATAGTATTATCTCCACCCCACAGATATGCAGGGTCTTTGTGAGGATTAAAGGGATCACCTGTGAACAGGCCCAATCTGGGGAGATACTTTGGGAGGAGAAGAATGCAGGGTTTGGGGGACCAGTCAGGCAGCTGTGGGTCTCAGCACATAATTGCTGAGGCTGCTGTCCCCTTCCCAGGAGGCCACTGGGCAGCAGCAGCATTGTTCAGAGCTGCATTATTCATGGCATTCGGCTCTGAGCAGAGGGAAATTTGCTAAAAGATTGACCTAATATCTTAACACAAACCCATTTAGGCAAAACACCTTTGAAGCTAGAAAGGAGGAGAAAAAATAGAAAAGGAAGCAAAGGTATTTAGAGGCAGGTGGTGGAGGGAGGGGACTGAGCGGAGTAGGGCACAGAGAGATGGCTGGTTCCTGGCCTGCCCCACCCCAAGGGCCCCATGGGAGACCCTTGTGTAAGCCTACCCCCCCCCCAGGCGTCACCTTCCACCCTCTCTCAGTGGTGAGAATGAGGGAATCCCACCCATTTCCCAAACTTGGTTCAGAGTAGGGGAGTCTGACCCAGGACTGCTGAGAGTTCATTTAGAGTCCTCTGCCAAGGAGCCACTTACATAACAAGACCCCTCACCCTCTTCCTCATCTGCCCCAGCTCCAGTGACACACCTGGGGAAGTGAGGTCACATAGCAGCTTCTCACCCCTTCCTCAGCCTCACAATTCCACACTCTACCACAGCAAGACCACTATCTCCAACCCAACTCAGACTCTCCCACCCAACTCAGACTCTCAGACTCTCTTGGAACTTTTGCTTCTCCACCTGCCCAACCCCACGCAGCTTAGGGACCAAATTTACCCTCCTCCTCGAAACGTCGTACATTATTCCTCCATTCAGAACCCATCACACTCACTCAGGCTCTCATCACACTCTCTCCACTGGGCAGTTGCCATCCTCTGCCTGTGCTGTGGTCAGTGCTATAATTCTCAGGCTATAAAGCGTGAGGGTGGATCCAGGTTGCCTGGGTTCAGATCCCAGCTCTGCCACTTCTTAGCTGTGTGACTTTGGACAAGTTATTTAACCTCTCTGGAACTTGTCTCCTCATAATAGAATGTGAATAAGTGAGTTAATACATGTAACGTGCTTAGAACAGTGCCTAGCACATAAGTACTTAATACGTATTCGCTATTGTTATAATATTATTGTCAGTTTCTTCGGTCAGCTCATAAGCCCCTTCAGGGAAAACTATGTCTTTCTCATTTCTAACTCCCAGGTTTCCAGCAGAGTGCGGGGCACAATGTAGGGCTCGGTCAATGCTGGTTGAACTGAGCCTAATTTCCAGCAATGTTGACTGCCTGGCCTTTTCATCCTGGTCCCCTTGGGAAGAGGAGTTAGTGCTGGGCTGGCGGCAGAGACCCTTGTGTGGGACAAGGGCATGGAGAAGATAACCTTTGCCAGCTCTACCTCATAGCAGGAACCAAGGCTCAGCCAGGCAGGGAGGGGCCAGGGTTAAGGGCCAGCAGCTGGTCTGTGGTTTGGCCTGAAAGGAACATGCAGCTGCAGGCCAGGATGAAATATTGAGGAGCCCACATCCCCAGGATGTAGAAACTGACAATCAAAATGAAATGCTGAGATGTAATTACCCAGGCAGGCCAAGCATGTCTCCTGCTGGTGGTGGGCTCAGCTCCCCCAACCTGCCACAAGCAGGCATTGGATAATGAAGTCCTCCCGGACCCTCTCCCGTGCCGGCCCTCACCCCCTCCTCTTCGGGTCAGGGCAGGGGGAGGAATGGCAAAGAGCTGGCTCCTCCAAGCCATCCTTTCAATGGCAGAATGGCAGGACATGCAAAGAATGGGGGACCTGGGTACAGCCCTGATACTGAATGTACCTGGGGTGATCCTTTCACCTCATCAGGCCTCAGCTTTCTCAGCCAGAAAACGGGACTGCTTAGCACACCTGGGAAGGAGGACCAAGACGTTGGATGTGAGTGCACCCCATAAATTGGCCTTGCTGGAGCATGGTCGCAAGGATGGTGGCCTGCCGCAGTGAGGACAGCAGTGGACACCAGCCTGACCCATCACGCCATGAAAGGCCTTCCTAAGGCACAGATTAGTAGGAGCTGATGTCCAAAGGTCGGGGCCGAGGCCCAGATGTGGGCCGGAAGCTGCTCACCTCATCCCTAAAACTCTGCTCCAGGCTCTTCTAATGCTATTAGGGAAAGGTTTGGGGCCCCACAGCCTGCTTGGCCAGATATGGGAGTGCAGAGACAGGGACCAGGGAGGGAGGGAAAGGTGGCTATAGGCCTGGATCCCTGGAGCAGTCCTGAGTAGGCTCAGGAGGGAATCCAGGAGCTGGGGAGCTGGGAGAGGAATGCTCAGTTGACCTCGTCCTCCATGCCAGAGCTTGGAAAGAGATTGCTACCATCTGCTAGTTTTCCTCAATAGGCATTTGGGGCAGGACAACTTTTCATAGTATGGAACTGTCCCATGGTGCAGTAGAGAGACATCCTGGGAATCTGGGGAATAAATGTCATTAAGGACCCACCTCATAATGATATTTACACTGACAGGGGTAGGGTGGGCTACCCAGAATTGAGAGCTCTTTTCTGATCTAAATCAGGGCCCAGAGAGGAGCCATGATTTGCCCAAGGCAGTCCAACACATGCCACTCACACACATGCTGCCCTGAACCCTCTCCAGGCTGGCTCCATGGCCATGGAGCAAGTCCAGCCTCACCTGGCAATAGCCAGTTGGCTCCTGAGTACCTTACCCACTGGGCACACCCACTCCTGTCCATACTATCTCACCAGACCAGAGCCTTACACCTGCATGTAAACCTCAGCCTGCCAAGCCTGGTCCCCAACTCTCCACCAAACCTCCAGTCCCACCCTGTCACCTTCAGTAGCTCTCATCTCCCTCAGGGCAAAGTCTGAACTTCTCAGTGCAATCCTGAGGCCCTGCGGCCTCATTTTCCATCGCTCCCTACCTCCAGGAGCACCTGCAATTTCTAACATACACCAGAGGGTTCCCATCTCCAGGCCTTTGCTCAGACTATTCTCTCTGCCTTTATGCCCAATTTCCCTTCCAAAACTTCTTCAAGTCAGCTTCTGTCCATTCTTGAGGATTCAGCTCAGGCCCCTCTGGGAAGTCTTCATGGGTGACACAGGGCTCCTTCTTCTCTGGGTGCCCAGAACAATCATGGTGTCTCAATCCCTGCATTTAGCACAGTGAATGGAAATTATTAGACTAGGTGCCACTGTGCCCACCAGCTTCTGAGCTCCAGGGAGATGGCCACTGCCAGACCTGCTGCCAGGCACAGAGCATTCATTGATTTAGCAACAATTTATTAAACACCTCCCAGTGCTAGGCACTGTCCTAGACATTGCGGGTCAGCCATGAATAGGACAGACAAGAATCCTGCCCTCATGGAACTGACATCCATCTATGAAGTAGATGATAGATACTAGATGCTAAAGAATGAAAGAATAAATGAATGAATAAATGAATGGATGGATGGATGGATGAATGGACTAATTAATTAAGAGCTGGCCTATTGTCCAGAAGGCCTCTTGGCCCTATCTCCACCTCCTGTCCCTCCACCCTCTTCTTCCTGTCTTCCCCTGATCATTCCTTTGCTCATCCTCTGCTTTCTCTGCTTCCCCACCTCACGCACGCACACACACACACACGTGCGTGCACACACACGCACACACACACGCTGTCCCTCCATTATTCCATGGCCTCTCACGTTAACACAGAACTCTTCAGTTGAATAATTTTTGCACATATTCTTCCGTTAGCTCCTCCTGATCAGCCAACTTGTAGATATTACGACCAATGCACAGATGAGGAAAGCGAGCCCCACAAGCCAGAGCCTAGTCCTGGCTCACTTCCACCTTCCCTTTCTCCAGCCCATCTTCTCCCCCTCCTCTGCCTTTCTATCTCTCTATCCTACCTTCTGGGATGACTGGCAAGTTGTCTCCTCTCTCTTCCCTATCTGTACAATGAGTCAAGCAGGCAGGCTCTAGTACATGGGGCCCGGGCTTCCCCTCCCTCCACCACTCTGCAACCCCTACTTTGTCTCCCCTCCATTCTCTTCCCTCCCTCCTCTCTCCTCTTGCTTGTCACTTGGTCCTCCTTCCTCTCCCCATCCCAAGGCCTCCCTTGGCACCAGGACGTCTACAAAATGGTCATTAGCTTTCCTTCTGGCTCATTAAAAGTGAGAATTTGCATAGAATATCCATATGGTCATACAGCAAAATGGAACATAGATATCATGCACTGTGCAGGTTGGGAAGAAAGAGGAGACCGTCACCATGGGAAGGGGGAGATCCCAACCTTAGGGTCTGAGGCCTCAGAAGCAGCCCCTCATCTTCCTTTCTTGGCCTTTCTGGGGGCTAATTCACCTGTTTTTGTCATTCTTACAATAACCAACAAAGTAGGGACTACGATTTTTCTCATTTTACAGATGGAGAAACTGAGCACCATAGAGGGATAATGGCTTGTCCAAAGACACACAGCAAGTCCATGGTGAGCCTGGGGGTCAGCACTCTGCCATGAGCCAGCTTACCCCCTCACATCGGCCTGCTGCTCTCAGGGATGCTGCCCCCTCCTTACTCTCAGAAGGAGGTGACACGAAGAACCAAATTCAGTCACATAGCTTCCCCACCCAGAGCACCCTTCTGCTCCCCTGGGACAGGCCCATCTGTTGTTCAAGGCACCCCTCCTCAAGAAAGCTCCCCCTCCCACCATTCCCATCCTGGCCTCCCTCTCCCTGCAACAATGGTTTAGCCAAATGCAGAGATTTCTGGAGACAAGTGCTTCCAAACCTCTCATCCCAGCTATAGAACTGCATTCAGACCTGCCTCATCCCCAAAAGGATCTGCAGCAGTGCCCAGAAATAAACATATTCAGTTAAAAAAAAATTTAACAAAATCAATGGAAAGGGACCTGCACTTTACAGATGAGGCTCCACTCAGCATCCACAGACTGGCGGAGAACTGGAGTACTGGCAGTTTGTCAGAGACCAGAGCGACCAGAGTTTCCATGAATGTCCCTTGGAGCAGTAGTGCTATCCATGGTGCTGATGCTAGACGTACCTGGGCGACCCCCTGCCCTCTGCCCACAAGCAACTTGGGAGCAAGTCCAGTAGGCTTCAAAATACACCCCAATGTGCCCCTTATTACTACTCCACCCCTCGTCTAAGCCATCATCACTTCTTGCCTGAACAGCAGCAGTAGCCTCCTCACCGGCCTTCCTGCCTCAGCCCCACAGTCTATTCCCCACACAACAGCAAGTGAGGTCCTAATAAACTCAAGTCTGTTCCTGTCCGTCCTCTGCTCACAGCCCTCCACTGGCTCCCATCTTACTTGGTGCAAAAGCCAAAGTCCTCACAGTGGCCCAGATGACCCCACAGGATCTGCCCCTCCTCTTCCGCTTCTCTCCCCACAATCATTCTGCTCCACCCTCTTGGCCAAATGCCAGGGAGGCTCCCATCTCAGGGCCTTCACACTTGCCGGTTCCTCTGCCTGGGGCACTCTCCCCACAGATCTCCATATAGGCCACACCCTCACTGCATTCAGGGCTATGCCCAAATGTCACATCTGCTGAAAGGCCTTCCCTGACCACCTTCCCCCTCTGTCTACTAATGGAAAGGGACCTGCACTTTATGGATGAGGCTCCACTCAGCATTCAGAGACTGGCCGAGAACAATAGCAGTTGTTGTTCTTCATAGCAATGCCCATCAGCTCCTATATTATTATATTATATTATGCATAATTATGTTATATAGTAATGTATTTACTTATTTACTATAAGCTGCCTCTGTCCCTCTCCTTAAATGTGAGCTCACAGGGCCAGGAATCTTCATCTGTTTAGTCCACTGCTGTATTCTCAGTGTATGCCTGGCACACAGTAGGTGCTCGGTATATATTTATTCATCAAATAAATGAATAACTGTGCAGAGATGAGGGATGAAAGGGCTGAAGAGCAGAATAAAGGAATTCCCCCTACTCCATTCCCTGCCAGCCACATCCCCACAGAGCAGGCTCTGTGTGGTTTGAAGTCCTGGACTCTGCCCTTCTTAGTCCCTGAAAATCTCAGGAGCATGAAGGGAACCAGCACTAAAGGAGTGACCACAAGGGGACATGTCCCTCCCACCCTCAGGGCCTGTTATGCCCGCTTTTAGATGATCCCGCACAGGCTCATACGAGACCACGTGTGGCTGATGACTCTTGTTACACACACTCTCCTCCCCCAACACACACACACTCCCCATCATAGGAGCCGCTCCACCTCTTCCTGCCCTGGCCCTCTATGGGGGGCGCGTCCTCCTAGGTCCATCTATCTGACTGATCCACTAGTGTTTCCTTGGAGAAGCCAGGTGAAGAGAATCAAATCTGTCACAGAAAGGAGGGCTCCACCTTCCTTCCTTCGAACTCCAGAGATGGGCAGTTTTGGAGTGGCATGGACCTGAGTGCAAACCCCAGCTCTGCCACCAACAAGCTGGAAGGGCCTGGGCAAGCCCTCAGGCAGTCCAGGTCATGGTCACTCCTCCTGTAAAATGGGGACAATTCTCAGGGTGGCTGTGCAGGGGCCGAAGTGGAGCCAAGGCAGCTTCTGTGAGGACGATTAATGAGGCATTCCCTAGAGATATGTATGTTAAAACAAAAGGAGGTTCAGGGGTCTTCACGTTGGCCAGGTGGCTGAGGGGCCAGAGCAAAGGGCAGAGCCTCTAGGGCTCAAAGACTCGGGGAGAGGACTGGATGGGTGGATATAGAGAATAACAAGGGAAAAAGGCTATGGGCATCCTTCAGTGTGTCCACATGCATGAGCCCTTTGAAGATGGTACGCAGCCCCTTCCTGGGCTTATGGATGAAGAACTAGAGGCTCAGGGAGGGGAAGGGACTTGCCCAAGGTCACATAGGAGCAGAGGAACCCCATAGCAGGCAGGAACCTCATCCAAGACACTGAGCAGCCACATACTGGCCTGCAGCAGGAAGCCTCAGGGTAGAGAGGGGAGAAAACAATAAGTTCACAGGGCCCTTCCAGAGCTGCAGAGAATAAAAAGGTTGGGACTTGCTCCAAGGAGCTCAGAGTCGGGGATTTGGAGGGCTGGGACTCCACATCAGATAGGAAAATAGGATCAAGTACAGTAATCAGCAAACAGGTGAACAGGATTTCCTGGAACGGGGGCAAGAAAAGGTCAATGACCTCCAGCACATGCTCTTTACCAAAGCAGAAGAATTCAGAAGGGATACCCTTTTCATGGGAGCCTGGGAAGACAGAATTCAGTGCACTCCCAGTGAAGAGGCTCAGGTAAAGGGAGGAAGAAGAAACAAGGGCAAAAAAATGAACTTGAAGAAAATAGGGTTCAAACCACGTTTAGAGATATATTTGTCAGAAAGATCAGAGGTACAGAAATCAAAGAGGCTGAAGCGGCTGAGGGAACAGGTGGCTGTGGACACAGCTACCCTGTGGGCTTAGGTCGGGGCCGAAGAACAACAGACATACTGGAAACCAAAGGCCAACCCTGTGATACTAGGACCTCCATGTGGCGAGGACAGGTAAAAAGCCAAGAGAGATGGGCGAAGGATGCAAAGACCCTCTGACGTCCCTCAACCCATCACCTTCACATTGATGGTGAAACTGAGGCTCAGAGAGGGAAAGTGACCAGACCAGGGTCATAGAGCCACCCAAAGACAGAGCCAGGACTGGATCTGGGCCCAGCCTCCCAGCCCAGGGCTCTCTGCCCCACTCCCCAACTCTGCTTAATAATGAAGAAACTGACACCTTTAGCAGCTTAGCGCTTAGTGCAGGGCCCAGGCTGTGCTAAGTGCTTTACATGTACTAACCATTTAGTGCTCATAGCAACTTATAACGGAGGTACTACTAATATCCGCATTTCACCAGACGAAAACTGAGGTCCAGAGACCTTAGGAACTGCTCAGGGTGGCAAAACTCACAGTGGCAAAGCCGGCATCCGGGCTCTAAACCACTCCACTTTATTGTGTCATCCAGAGAAGGACAGGATTCAGAAGGCCATAAAGGGGCTGCAACCAGCAAAGAGAAACTTTTTTAAGCCCCAAAAAAATCTTCAAACGTGTTCCACAAAAGAGGCCAGTGAAAAATAAGTTCCTTCCTGAACAAGAAGGAAGGGATAAAAATTCAGGGCAACAAGGGCCTGGCATCTAACATCTTCTTCCTCTTGTCATTCCCGTCAAGCTTAGAGGCAAATTCAAATGGGTGTTCTCATCGTGATAGGCCAGGACAAACATATCAGAGAAGAATCGGAGAGAGCAGGAAAAGTGACCTGATGACTCCCAACCCAAGGGATTAACAAAATTGAGAGGTGTCAGCGCCCTGACACAGGCCAGAGTGACAGAAAAATCAGAGTGGACAGGCAAAGTCCCCGAGGCAGGCCAGGCAGGCACAGGGTTCATCTTCATAGTGGGACACAAATTGATCTGGCAATCACCGAGCAGTCACATTAATGCCAGCACCTTGCCAATCTCCAAGTGCAAGCCAGGGAGACTCAGCTAGTGTGTAATGGACCTCGTGGCTTGGCGGGAGGAACCCATGCCAGGTCCACTTAATTTCTACCCACGGTAGAGCGACGAGTGGCAAACCAGAGGAGCCAAAACTGTGATGGGTCTCAGGTTCAATGTAGGCTAGCTGATAAGCTAGAATGGTGGGTACTGGCTGCTGAGCTGACCCACTTCCCTCCCATATCCTCGGAGAATGCATGGTCAGAGGGCAGGGCATGCTGGGACCTGGCTGCTGGGTCTCTGGGATGTGAGTTTAGGAGGCAACTAGAGGGACAGTCCAGAGATCTCTCCCTGAAAAGATGCTACAAGCCATCGCACTTACATAAACACCAAACCAGTGGCAGGACCCTTCCCTGCTTCCAGTTCCCCATCCCCTTGGCTAATTTCAACCACATTTCATCTGGCTTAGGGCAAGAAGGCCGCATGCTCCAGGCTCTGTCCCCATGCAACTGGCCCCGATCGTCCCTGAACCAGAAGACCATGCCTTGAAGTGCCATCCTTTGACATCCACTCCCTTGGGCCCTGAGGGATGGTTCATTTTCCAGCACTCCTCTGACAGGGGCATCCTAAATAAGTAGTTTTCAGTGAATGTCTGAGGGTTTTTCAGAATGAGCCAGAATAATGGAAACAAGACTTGATAATCTTTGCTTACAAAAAGAATGCCTGGAGTCAGGGGCTGTGGACTGTGAGGACACAGCCTGTTGGATATCAGAGTTGGACCTTGGAGAAGAGCTGACGCACCCACGTCTGTTATGGATGACAAAAGGAGGCCCCGGAAGGGCAATGACATGCCCAAGGGCACAAGGCTGGTCATCTGTTCCCTTATTTGTTCATTCTACAAATATCTATTGAGGCCTTGCTATGTGTAAAGGAAAGCAGGGGGCACAGAGCCAAGGGGTCTTGTCTCTCCTCACCCTCAAGGAGCCCAGAGTCAAGTGGAAGAGATAGAGGGAGAGTTCAACAGGCACTGGGCTTCTCAGGTGGCAAGCCAGGGGGAAGATCATCCCCCTAACCCAAGTGAGCAACTCTGCTTGGGGAAGAGCAGATGAGGGAAGCCTACAGGGAGGAGCGGTCTTGGCACTGAGCCTTGATGGGCAGAGAAGACCCCCTGGGTCCTGAGCTGGTTGGACATGGAAGGTAGAGATGATGTGTGCTCATATACTCTTTTGGGCAAGCAGGCATGACCCCAAGTGCCAAAAAATTTTAAAACACAGGACTGGCTTAAAAGAATCTCTGCTTAGCTCCATCTCACATTGGTCTCTGTCTCATGGCCACTAGGACCAGGCCAGGCCCCTCACAGGGGTCCCATCTGCCTTGTTCACGCCTACCTCCAGGCTCTTGCTCAAGCTGTTCCCCCACCTGGCATGCCCTCTCCTTCCTCTGCACTTGTCCAAGTACCCCTCCCCCAAGCCCTGCTGGACTTCCCGTCTGGCTGGGCTGGGGCCCCCTGCATCCCCAGGGTGTCATTCTTCACTTCAACAGACACATCATTGTATCCCTACGTTCACTAATTCAGGCAAACTCTACTGAGCGCCTACTGTACTCAGGGCAGGCTGTGCACCACTTCTCCCTCACCCACTGAGAGCTGACAGGACCCAGGGTCTAGCTCCTCTCCTCACATGGGGCTAGGCACTCAGCAGGTGTGAAATAAATCCATGAAGCCCAGGCCAGCTGGGAGACTGGAGCCTCTTCCCCTTCCTGCCCTCTGGGGCACGCAGCCCCTCAGGATGAAGTATCTGAAGCAGGCACTGTGGCGAGAAATAAGGAAGCTGAACCCACATTTCAGCCTGACACAGCTGCAAACAGGCCCTGAGTTCTCACATGCCTGCCTCTGCCTCCCCCCGACCCCACAAAAGGATTTCTGTCCTAAGTAAATCAGTGGTGTCTCATGAACAGTGGAGGGCTCAGTGGGGAAGGAGGCTGAGGTCCCAGGGCAGCCTGACCTAACCCCAGATGCCTGTGCTCTGCCAGGCTCAGTCTGCCCTTCTGTAGGCTGGGAGAACAATCTTGCAGGCCCAGGGGTGGGAGGAGGACTAAGGAAATCAGTAGCTGGGGGCTGGATTATGTGATCAAATTGTCCATTCCACGAACACTTTGTGAGCAACTACCTTGTGCCAGGGACTATGCTAGAGGCCAGGGATGCAGCAAAGAACAAAACAGGCAAAAATACACATGTCTTGGTGGACCATAAACAAAGAAACATTTACGGGTCAAATGCTTTAAAGAAAAACAGAGCAAGGAAGACAGAATGAAGAGTAATGGGCTGGAGAAGGGGCTATGTTAGATACAGTGGTCAGAGAGGCTTCCCTGAAGAGGCGACACCTGGGAAGACATCTGAATGTCCTGAGGACATGGGCCACATGGATACCAGTGGAAGAGCTTTCAAGCAGAGGGACTAGCAGGTGCAAAGGGCCAGAGGTGGGCCTGTCCCTGCAGTGTTAGAGGAGCAAGAGGAGGCTACTGTGCCTGGAGCGGAGAGATGGAAAAGGCAGTGGAAGGAGGTAAGGTCAAGGAGGAGAGGGGGAGGCAGCAGAAAGGGTGGTGGGCACTCAGGGGTTTCTGGATCCTGGGAGTGCCCCAGGGCAAACCTCTCCTCTGGTCTCCCAGAAACATGAGCACCCGGAGGAGCTGACGCAGCTCTTTCAAGCTGGTCAAGCTCTTCCGCCAGCTCCTCGGAGGCTCCAGGAGGCCACTGTTCCATTTACAGCCAGAGAAGCTGAGTCCAGCGATGTCACGTAGTCAGCCAGCCAGATAAGGAGGCACCTCAGCCTTGGGCCTCAGGCTGCCAGCCCCGCCAGTCACTGCCCGTGCCCATGCTGCTGTGTTGACAGGTGCCCTCTAAATGCAAGTCTGAGATACATGCAAAGAAATGAAACTGGACTACCTTCTTACATCATAGATAAGAATAGACTCAAAATGAATTAAAGACTGAAATGTAAAACCCGAAACCACAACCTTCTACAAGAAAACATAGGCAGTAAACTCTCTGATATTGCTTTTCAGTTATATCTCCTCAGGCAAGGAAAACAAAAGAGAAAATAAACAAATTGGACTATATCAAACTCAAAAGCTTTTACACAGCAAAGGAAACCATCAACAAAACAAAAAGACAACCTACTGAATGGGAGAAGATATTTGCCTATGACACAGCTGATAAGGGGTTAATAACCAAAATATATAAAGAACTCATACAACTCAACAACAACAAAACAAACAATACAATTTAAAAACAGGCAGAAGACCCGAATAGATATTTTTCCAAAAGTGAAATCCAGATGGCCAATAGACATATGAAAAGATGCTCAAGCTCACTAATCTTAGGAGAAATGCAAATTAAAACCACAATGAGATATCACCCCACACCTGTTAGAATGGCTATCATCAATTAATCAAAAAACAACAAGTGTTTCTGAGGATATGGAGAAAAGGGAATCCTCATATACTTTTGGCGGGATTGCAAATTGGTCCAGCCACTATAGAAGACAGTCTGGCAGTTCCTCAAAAAATTAAAAATGGATCTACCTTTTGACCCAGCAATTGCACTTCTGGGTATTTATCCAAAGAAACCGAAACACTAATACATAAAGATCTATGTACCCCTAAGTTCATGGCAGCACTAGTCACAATAGCCAAGATATGGAAGCAACCTAAATACCAATCAACAGATGATTGGATAATGAAGTTATGGTTCATATAGACAATGGAATATTACTCAGCGATAAAAAAAGAAAAATAAGTCAGAGAAAGACAAATATTTATACACGGAATCTAAGGAACAAAAAGAACAAACTCATCAAAAACAGACTCACAAATATAGAGGACAATCTGATGACAGCCAGAGGGGAGGGGCATTGCGGGGCTGGGAGAAATCAGTGAAGGGTTAGAGAAATACATATTGGTAGTTGATACAGGAATGGGGAGCACAGCATAGGTAATGTAGTCAGCAGTACTGTAATGCTATGTGTAGAGCCAGATGGGTGATAGAATAATTGGGGGGATTGTTTCATAAACTATATAACTGTCTAGCCAATGTACTGCACACTTGAAACTAATAATAAAATAAAGTGCTTTTTAAAAAAGGAAAAAATGCTTAACACATTAAGTGAATAAAGCAGATTACTAAATAAGTGAATGAATGAATGAATGAATGAATGCAAGTCTAATGCTCAGCCCTGGGATTTGGAGCTGGAGGCCAGACCAGCAACAGTTTGAATCATCGGCATCTCCAGAATATCAATGGGGGACACAGGGACACAACAGGGAGATGAAGCTTTGGAACTTCTCACTGCAAGGGATAAGCTGTCCTCTAAGGAGCAGATCTGAGCCCCCACGCCACACCCAGAGAGGCTATCTTGTTCTGACCCTGGGAACACAAGCCCAGATGTGCCCAGGGTGCTAGAATCACTCACTGGACGGGACCAGAACCAAATCCCCTGGTGACCTCATGGAGACACTTCTGCTTTTTTTAAGCCCTATGTCAATGTCCCGATCAGTGCTGGGTGTCACCCAGGAGCTCCCGACCTAGAAGAGAGAGCTGGGTTCCAGCCCCAGCTCCTCCACATTCTGGCTTGGGACAGTGACCTATCCTCTCTGGCCTCCGTTTCCTCATCTATAAAATGGGCATAATTATGATTCCTTGTAGGTCCTGGAGCCTTGAACATAGTAGGTGCCCAGGACTTGCTGACCGAGTTCTCACCACAGCTCTGATGTATGTCTTCAGCCTGGCAAGCACATCCTCCCCTCTGCCCTGCTCCCTGGTGCTCCTCTAAGCAACTCACTGATGATTTATACTTCAGAGGACGAATCAATACAATATATGGCCAAAGACATCTTTAATCTTTCACAGGGATTAGGCTCCAAGGTACAGCAGCCTCTTTCTACTGGCCGCTCAATTCTGATTTCAATTTGGCAAGCTAAAGCATGGCTTTCTCTCTCCCTTTCTTTTCATCCACCTATAGACATTCTTCCAAATCAAATTTCATTCAGCGGGCAGGGCAAGGAGACCTAGCTGCCCATGCACGAGGACCCCAAGGCTGTGCACCCTGCACAGGGTGATAGCAGGAGGACCTGGGGACATGGGAGGTACAGCCAAGTGGAAGATCAGGCCTTAGCGATGGCATGGAGTGCAGGGTGCAGGAGCACTGTGAGGGGACACCTGTGCCAGGGCAGGAGGGCCTCTGAGCTGTAGGCCCTGGGGGAAGAGCCAGTTCTCTTATTTTTATAGAAGTCCTTTTCAAAAATCTTAACTAGACCTTAAATTCTTTAACTACCCAATGCCTGATTAGATGTTTGTGGAAAATTTAAATAATAGTCTTAGCTTCAGATAAAACTCAATGCCCAGACCTCATCCCAACCACATACCTCTTCTGCTCTTCGTATGTCAGCATGTGTCCCTCCAGGCTGTGTGTGTGTGTGTGTGTGTGTGTGTGTGTGTGTGTGTGTGTGTCACTGTAATACCCCCATCCCTTGCACAGGGCTGCTCCACATGGGTCTCAGTGAATGCAGTGGGAAAAGGGCAGAAGATAAAGGGATAAGAATACAAAAGCAGTTAAGACCTCTAGTCTTGGTGCCAGACTGCCAGGGTTCAAATCCCTTCTCCACTGATAACGTGCTGTGTGACCTATATCGGTTATTATTTGGTCTCTCTGTGTCTCAGCTCCTCCCCATAAAATGTGGAGACCTACCTCATAGGGTAGGGAGGAATACCTAGGACAACAGGTATAAGACAGGTGCTGAGCACGTGCTGGGCACATAGGGAGGGCTATGGAAGTACTGTTGGTGGCTGCAAGGTCATTGCAGCAGGGACTAAACACAACTGAACACTAAGATGTTGAACTTCTGTCCCTGTCCCATCCAGCACCTTTATCCCAAAATCCTACAGAGTTTGCACCTTAAACACAAAGGCGGTGGGCTTGTTTGGGGAAAGATTCAAACCATTGAGGAAGAAAGTAATTTGCAGAGCAGGGGGCGTGGGGCCAGCCCAGAGTCTGAGCAGAGGAGAAAGGACATGCGGTCAGCCAGAGGGAGGGGGCTATGGCATCGAGGGTCTGTCGCTGTCACCCAACTGGCTGGAAGTATGAGTGGGGTCTGTCCACTCCCTGCTTCCTTCTGCCAGGCTCAGCTGCTGGAGTAGAGAGTGGCCTAGAGCCGCAGCCATAAGTCAGCACCACCCCACTTCCGCTGGGGCCGCCCTCTCCGCCAGGTTGCAGGCATCCAAGTGACTTTGGCTATACAATTAAAGGGGCTCATCCAAGATTTATAGCAGGATTATGCCTGCAGGGTGTTACCAATGCCAGCCTCTGGACACTGTGGTCCTTAGAAAAAGCAATTAGAGTCCTGGGTTATACAGGTATAAATATACACACGCCATCTCCCAAGGTCGAGGGTGCTGCAGGAGCTATTTAGAGACAGGACCATGGGAGAGACCAGGAGAGGCGGCAGAGGAGCCCTCTTTGCAGGGAGGTGGGTCTGCCAGGAGGGGGAAGGGCTTCTCCCCATATCCCACACACGCCAGGTGTCATCCCTCAGCCCTCAATCATCCCCTATGGCCCTCAATCATCCATGCCTTGTGGGAAGGCTCACCCAACCGAGGTGGAGCCCCTAACCCAGGGGCCTGCCTGCTGCCCCGACCTCGCTACGACAGCCCCACGCAGGCTGCCCTCCCTCAGCACAGCCTTTGGAACTGACTCACTCAGAGGCTCAGGCTTCAGGCCTGCCAAAGTATTCACTTTTGTTATGTTAGCCTGTTTTCACTCACCTATACCTAAAAGCTTTTGAGGACAGCAATTAAGGGCAGGCAGTGAGCTTGATAAAGGAAAGGTGGCCTGTGGTAAGTGGGGGGGACCTCAAGAAGAGCAAATCACCTCCCCACAGATCCTCAAATCCCACCCACGAGGCACCTACTTCACTGAAGCCTGAGCCAGCACAGCCCTGCCCACCCATGTGAGATGTGACTCCTGCAGCCCCTGACCCTCACCCCCACCAGACTGCTCAATCTTAGGGACTCCAAATTCCTGATCCCTTAAACAACCCTTGCTCCAGAAACCTGCTGGCTGGCCCCCTAGCTCCTGGGTTCCTGAGACTGCCTTAAACCAGGCCACCTTCATCCCAACCCCCTTCCCCACCTCTCTGCCTGAGAACAGTGGCTTTTCCACCAGCTCCCACACCAGGAATATTGACAGTCCTTCTGTCAGGCTGGCCACATCTGCGAAAGTCATTCACATCCACCCCTCACCCCCAGGAATTACCCTGCTGCCCAGCAAGGCCTTAGGCCAATCCCCAGTACTCAGAGGAGAGACCGAGGCCCACAAGGGGCATGGCCCAGGGCAGGCAGAGCCCATAGCAGGACCCAGAGAATGGCTCTCAGGCAGTGCTCAGCCACTGTACTATGACATACCCCCATCCCCGAGCATGACCCTGCAGGCATGTGCCTGACTCACCATCCTCTCGGGACTTCTGAATGAAGGCCTCCACGCCGCTCTCGCCGTAGCTGCCCTCCGAGGCCAGCGTGGACACATAGTTCCACTTGAGGGTACGGACGATGTCCACCATGGCCTGGGCCTGGTACGTGTCCGAGGGCACCACGCGGGAGAAGAAGTCGTAGCGGCTGTTGTCACTCAGGTCGGGGGCTGTGGAGGCGTAGCTGATCTGGGGGATCTGGAGGTGAGAGGGGCTGCTAATGGGGGTGGTTGGCACCCCCACCCTGCCCAGCCAGCACTGCACCCCCACACACCAACCTCCCTCCTGTCCCCACAGCCTTGGGACCTCCCCAGCCATTCCCACAGGCACTGTCCCGTCTCATCCTGGGGGAGACCCTGTGACATGGGCTCGAGAAGTCCTGGGCCACTTGACACAGGAGAAAACCGAGGCCCAGAGAGGGTTGGGCTAATAGATAGTTGGTCCTGCCGCTGGCTCCAGCCCAGGTGCCCGAAGCCTCCCACCTCCACTCAGCTCTCCCTGATCCTGCTCCTCCCTGTCGCCCTCCCTGCTCCCAGCAAGAGTGAGGCAGGCACCAGGTTGAAAAGTTGCTGATGTGTCAGCATCAAGCCCTCCTCCAGAAAATCTCCCATCTAGCCTCAACTGTGTCCTGCAGCTGGTGGCCCCCCAACAACACACAAATACACACCACGGAGTCATTAGGGATCTCACACACACACACATGCACACATATGCACACACACACACACGGGGGCCTCTGGGTGCCTTGATTTACATAAAGAGCTGGAAGATCCCAGCCAGGGAAAATCCCCAGATGGGTGAGATGGTTTGGCCTGTGGCTAGAGTGGGGATGAGAGTGGTAAGAGGGAGTCATTTGGTCCATCTCCTTCCCCTAGGTAGCTCCTAGGCCACCACCCACCAGATCCTGTCCCCACAGCTCCCTCTGGGCTCAGGCTCTTTCCTCCTGCCCAGCTCAGAGGAGACAATAGGCCAAGTTCCAGCTCCCTGCAGCCCTACTCCGTCCCCTAGGGATGGAACCCCAGGAGTCTGCAGGGCCTCTGGGAGGTCCCTCTTCCCACAGCCTGGGACCCAGTGCCAAGAGAGGCAGGCGCCTGCCTGTCCCACAGCCTCTCAACAGCAGACTCCAGACCTGCTGCCCCCAGCTGCAGCTCCCCCAGCCACAGAGCACTTTCCTGCCCCAAAGCTCCCACCGGCCCACCCCCAGGCAAAGGTGGATGCAGTGACCTTAGGCTGACATTCCTCTTGTGGTTGACATCCAACCAGCCCCAAAGGATGTAGAAGGGGCTGTGTGGACCCTCCTGCGGCTTGCTCTCCCCAGCGGCCCATGCGCATACCCCCAGGTGCCCTCCTCACAGGCCCTTGTGCAGCCCCAGCTCCCCAGGGCAGCTCGGTACTCCATGATTTCTCTTCCTTGCCTCCATCCACACCAAAACACACCCTTCCTGTGTGCCCTCTGCCCTGCCCTCAGCTGCCCAGGGTGACAGAGTGAAGGGGTGGGCATATTATCTGGGCTAATGTCAAATCTAAGATTTATCCCTCTAAAGAATCACTAAAATTCAATTCTCGCCAAGAAAACTCATGGCCAGAGCCTCGGTCTCCGTGGCAGCTGAGGGTGGGGAACCATTCTGGGGGTAAGAGGATTGGGGACACCCCTTGGACAAGTGGTGCCTACCTAGCCTATGCCTATGGTGTCCCTATTCCCCAGGGAGAGTCGAGGTGCACATTCCACTAAGGACACCTATTACAAAAAAGGCATGGCCCAGCTCGGCCCACCCTCCAACCAGGGACACCCAGCAGACCCCTCACTGCCCCCCTCACTGAGCTCATTCATGGAAAAGGATATGGGGAAAATGGATGCTTGGTTTTCTGGATTTTCTGAGCAACTAAATTGCAGCTCTTGTGACCGTTATAAAATGGTATGTACTAAGTCATTTGCTGTAGCACCTTTGCAAAAGCAACACTTTGGGGAAAACCTGGTAAAAGAAGCTATGGCCCTATAAAGAACAAGGCAGCTTTCCACAACTGCTCTCCAAGACACAGGGTAAGAACAAAAGCAACAAAGAAACAAGGTGCGCCCTGCTTATTGTGTAAGGGGCTGGTATATATTCAGGTATAAACTCACACAGCTCTGAAACAAAACAGTTAAGTTGTCACTGGGGAGGGAAACAGGTGGCTGGAGACAGGCAGGGACCTTTCACATTATAGCCTTTGTACCTTTTGCATGTAGAACCATGCAAAAATAGCCCCTGTTTAGAAAACGAACCACATTTGAATCTTGGTGAATACATACGTCCCCTTTCCTGCCTGTGTCAGCAGTGTCCAAAAACTAACCTGGTCCTCTCTGCCTCAGGGAGCACTTAGCATGAAAACAGCACCCTCTAAAATGTAGACTCTGATTGGCTGTTTGATGATTAATTTAAAAAGTATTGCTATTTTTAAGGTCTGATAATTTTATTATAGTTTCAGTGATTGGTTGGTTTTTTGAGAGTCCCTATCTCTTAGAGCAGGGTTCCTTAGCCTCAGCACTAGTAACACTTCGGTGGGGGGATAATTCTTTGTTGGGGGCTGTCCTGTGCATTGTAGAATGTTTAGCAGCATCCCCATCCCCTGCCCACTAGGTGCCATAGCACACTTCTCCCCTAGTTGTGACAACCAAAAATGTCTCCAGACGTTGCCAAATATCACCCAGGGGCAAGGCTGTCTCCCTTTGAGACCCACCGTTTTAGAAATATGTACTGAAATATTTAGGGATGAAGTGATATGATGAGGTCTCAGATTTCCTTCAAAAGAATCATGGTGGGAGCGTGTGGGGAAAAAAAGAAGTAACATTGGCAGAGAGTTGACAACTGCTAAGTGGTGCATACATGGTGCCCTATCTGTTGTACTTTTGTACATGTCTGAAATACCCATATTCTTTAATTTGTCAACCATAAAACAGAACAAAATAAATGCTACCCCCAGGTCAGCCCTCTGAACAGAAGTGCCCTGAACTTGGAGCTGGAGCTGGAGCTGGAGCAGGTCGTGGAGATTGCTGCCCAGGCCCACCTGACGCAGCCCGCCTTCACAGCAGGCTGAGACAAGATGGGCTTTGTTTGCTAGCCTACTCTCGCCTGGTCCTAATCACACACCCAGGAATCCACTCTCCTTCTAATTGGAAGATTGTCTTCTGCTTCTGATATTTTCTCCCAACACAGCATCCAGAGTCAAAAGGGCCCTCACACAGCAGAGGGCAGGAGGCCCCGGGAGGTGTCAGGGCAGGTGGCAGAACAGGATAAAGAGGCAACACAAGCGACTTCTCCATTTCTCACTCATCTTTCATTCCAGCTTCCACACCACCTCCCGCCTCCCCCTGCCCCCACATTCAGGCACTCAGCCTGGACAGGGACGACAGATGAACAGATAGATGTCCAGGTGTCAGGACCTGGAGCCCACCCTGGTTATCCAAGCCTGTCAGCAGTCTTCAGACACAGGCCCCGCCCCTGCTTGCCTTCACTCCCCCATCCCTACAAAAGGGTGGGAGGGCTGAACATGGGCTTCCTGCAGGGTATACATGTCAGCCTTCAGGAGTGCCTGAGCCCCTGATCTCAGGAACCCAGGAGGGGCCCCTGCTCTGTCCCCAACAATTCCTGACACCCTGGAACAGGGGCCCAGGCATGAGATGGTGGGGAGCAGCCTTCTGAACAGGGTCCAAGGGATCAGCCAGAATTCTCTTATATGGCCCCTCTGCTAGCTCTCTCCTCAGCTCCAAGCCCTCTCAGATTTCTCAGGGGGATGATTTCAAGCAGAGATTTGGAAGCTAAACAGCTCAGGTTGAAACCTAGCTCCACCACCTATGAGCTGGGAAACCTTGGGCAAGTCGCTTCACCTCTCTGGACCTCAGTTTCCTCAGCGGCAAAACGGGAATCATGAAATCCCTTTCTTCTAAGATCATAAAGGTCACATGTGGAACTCATGCAAAGCACCCAGGCCAGCGCCTGGCAGGCAGTAAGCATTCAAAAGGTTAGCTCTTGCGTGAGTTGTTATGAGTTGTTATCCCCACCCCACCCTTCCTCTTGGCAGCCTTCCCCTCCTGCCTGACATTCTCTGACAGTCTCCCTGGGACTCTCCTCTGTGCCTCCCTGCTCCTGCCCCCAGCTCTCACTCTGTAGTCGCATTGTTATTTCTGTGTTTAGTGAGGACACCTCCTCCTCAGAGGCTGACAGGCTCTCCAACATGGCCTTCCCCCCACCCCCCAGCCTAGAGTGAGGTGGGGGAGAGCTAGGGACAGCCTTAGGGACACCATGGCCAAGGCGACTGTGACCACCTGGCCTGAGTGGGACTCTGACGTCTCCTCAGCTCTCACTGTCTCCGAAGCCCGGCTGAAGAGGTGGGGGCTCCATTAACACCCTCCTCGGAGAATGTTCCTCTGCTCTCACAGCAGCAGCCTAGGAAGGGAAGAAGGCAGCCATGCCCGCCCCACTGCCAGCTCCTCCATCTCTCTGCCTCCCTCCCTTCCTTCTACCCTCACCCAATACTTTGAGCACCTACTCTGTGCCAGGCACTGTTCTAGGTGCTAGGGACATGGTACCTTCTGTCTCATCCTCAGGGGGCAAGAGTCAGCAAGAACCCAGATTTCAGCAGCACCTGACCAACCACAGGTATCCTACTTTAGGTCCATCTGTCGGTCTTCTTCTCTTACCTCTCTGCCCACAGAACCATGATCTTATATCCCCATATCCAAATCCTCTCTGTGAGGCAAGGCCCAGCTCAAATGTTGCCTCCTCCAGGCAGCCCTCCCTTTGCCTCATCCTCCAGAGAATCTGCTCAGACCTCTCACAGCACAGAGGCAGGCTGCTCCAGAAGCACCAGGCATGTCCTCTCAGGTGTTAGGATGCTTGATCTCTTGTCAATTTAATGGGCATTCTAAGGCACCCCCATTGTGCTGGGGAAGGCTATGTGGGGATCACAGGAAGGGAACTAGATTTATCCCACCCCTAAACACTAACTAACACCCAGTGCATTGTGGAAGATGCCATGGTGAGGGGCAAGTGGGTTGCCCCTGAGTGACACACACTGTGTCTGCAGCAGGCACCCAGTAGAGCCTCACACTTACAGAAGGGCTAGGTGACTGACTGAAGGGGGAGGGAGTGCATGAATAAACCTCTTTCTCTCCCTCTAGGGCTTCCAGAGTGACAAGGAAGTCCACGTGAGGAAAGACAAAAGCTGCTTCCAGGCTTGAGCAACAATGAAAATGAATGCCAAGTGCATCTGTGTGTGTGTGCGTGTGTGCACACAAGCACGTGCTGGAACATGTGCCCTGAGCACACAAGTGCACAGCACTTTCATTCATTTATTCCTCCTACCAATAGTCACTGAGCGTGATGGCCTGCCAAGTGTAGTGCTAAGTGCTGGGGATAGACAGGTGACCAGTGCCCTTTTGGGGCTCCCGATCTAGACAGAGGTGTCAATGGAAAGGTGATACAGAGCTGTTAGATAGGGATTAGAATCTAGAGAAAAAAAAAAGAAAGAAAGAAAGGGAGAATCATGGAACTGTTAGAGAGAGGAGCCAAAGAAAGCTCCTCTGACAAGGTGGCATTTGAGTCAAGACCCTAACTAAGAAAGCAAAGCGGGAAACCACGTGGGTATCAGAAGGAGGGCATTTCACACAGAGGGAACGGCCAGTACAATGGCCCACGTACATGTGTGCATGTGTGTTTAGAGCCTGACTCTGTTCTTGGACTGCTGTGTCTAACCTGTAGCCACACACACACACACACACACACACACACACACACACACACACACACATACATGATGACATACATATATATTTGTTTTACACACACACACACACACACACACACACACACGTATGATGACACTGGCTGGCACACAGGCAGTGCCCCAAAATCCCCACAGCTCAAGCTCTGGATCAGTGGCTCCCAGACCAGCAAAATCCAAGGACTCCTGAGAGCAGCCAGTCCATGTCCCACAGCATCCAGAAGAAGAGGGGGTGACTGGGATGTAGCCAACCTGCCCAGCATCTCAGATCCACCCAGGGCACAGTCCCCTGAAGGCCGGTGCTTTGTTCAAGGCTTTTCAGAACAGTCAGGGGTGAAACCCCTACCCTGACCTGTATAAGACCTGGGGCACCCCAAGCCAAGTGGCTGGATATTGATGGCCATCACCATGGATACTCCAGGGCCACCTGGCAGAAACCCTAACCCTCTTGTTATGAGTTATAGTATTTAAAAGCACCTCCCTTTCCCTCCTCTTCTCTAATGCTTGGCACAGCATGTAAGCGTCCAGCATACCCTGAAGCCAGCCTGCCTGAGCTGTGCAACTCAGCTTTGCCATCCTGTGCAACCTTAGGCAAGCAAGCAGCCTCTCTAGGCCTCAGTTCCCTCCCTCATACAGTAGTTGCAGTAACATTAGAGAGGGAATATAAGTGGATACACTCAAAATGCTTAAAACACAGGTGTCCTCAGCGAATGCTAGAGATTATTATTAAAGAAAGGAGCAAGGCTAGGGCTATTGTGCCCATTTTGCAGGAAAGCGAGGCTCAGAGAGATGAAAGTGTCCTCTGAGTATCAGAGCCAAGAGATATCAGAAACAAGGCCTAGACTGAGCTACTCTACCTCCCCGTTCACCATCCCTGAGTCCTGGCCTCAAGCCCTGCCCACCCTCCCAGCTGACTCTGCTCTTTGTTCCGCCCTCAGGCCAGGCCAGGCAGCCAGATAGAGGCTGGGATCCTGCAGCAACTTCTGGCCACTAGCCCAGCCTAGGCCAGGGCCCAGGCAGACTTCAAGCCCCCACATGCTTGCTGGATTCCCTCTCACCCATGGAGCAGGGGACCTGCACAGGGCTGGGCAGACTCTAGAGCTAGCTCCCGGCTCCTTGTCCTTCTGATCCTGGCTGCTTGAGGCCTCCACTGCTGGGCTTAGCATCAGCTGTTTTCTTCACAGATAAAAGGCAGCCAGGCTTTTAGGTACGTGAAAGAAGAAAGAAGAGAAGAGGAGAGAAGGCCAGCTTCCAAAGGCTGGGCCTGCAAGGTCGGGGCTGAGGGGCACGGTTTCCGGCCCCGACACCCCTCACGCGCCTGAGCCATGCACCCTCTCAAGGGCCTTTGCTGCAGAGACACAGGGGCCAGAGGAGCAAAAGGTGATGCCAGCCACCCCTTCTTCCCTCTACTGGGCCTTAGCAGAGCTGGGGTGGGGGGTCTCATCGAGATCTGGGTATACAGTTGGCGCTCCACACACCCTCAAGGAGCACTGAACACCTCCTCTCAGCCAGGCGCCGAGGACATGGATGTAAATAACCCACCCTCAGCTAGATGGGAGGAGGGTGAGGGGGGCAGGGTGAAAAAGGTGAAGGGATTAAGAAATACAAATTGGTAGTTACAAAATAGTCACGGGGATGTGAAATACAGCACAGGGAATATAGTCGATAATATTGTAATAACTACGTATAGTGCCAGGTGGGTACTAGACTAATCAGGGGGATCACTTCGTAAATTATATAAATGTCTAGCCACTATGCTGTACACCTGAAACTAATATAATAATATTAAATGTCAACTCTAATTGAAAAAAAAATTTTTAATAAAAAATTTAAAAATATAAATAAAATGTTGAAAGTATCATAAATAAATAAACAAACAAACAAATAAATAATCCACCTTCAGAGAAGTTGCCCGGGGGAGACTGGAAAAATCTCCAGTCTCAAAGTAAAATGGCCCAAGGCTGAAGTGCTGGGTCGGGGGCAACCAGCGATTCCTGGGGGCCTCTCAGGGAAGCTCTAGGGAGAGACTAACTGCCAGGCACCAAGAAGAGAGTCAGCCCTGACAAGCCTGCTTGCAACGGGGACCCCAGGGTTCAAGAGCAGAAGACAAGAGTCACCCTACAGATTAGGACAACCCCAAGGAAACCTCACACACCCACACCTCCATGGAGGTGCCCCCCAATTACTAAAGAACAGAGAAGGGCCTGCCGAAGCCTGGGAAGAGGAGGGCACCTTGAGTAGGGGTCTGGGCTGGCATCTGGGTGGCCTTTGGAAGGACTAGGATAGACCCCAGATAGGACTGTCTGCCACCTACCCCAGGGCCTCCTCCAGGGCCACATCCTAGGGGCTTTCCCCCACACCCACTGAACAATTCCGGGGCCCCTGGCCACTTCCCCCAGGCCCGCTGGGGATTCAGGTCAGGCCACGCTGGGCCACTCCAAGATGCCCTCATTAATCAGCTCTCATTACTCTGCTCTGTGGACACAGACAGGCCGCCTACTCCCAGCCTACGCATCCAGTCACTCGGGGGCCTGGCCCAGGGCTGGCAGGCCTGTGTCCCAGTGCCATCGATTGTCTGCCCGGCCCACCCCAGGTGAGCCCTGACTCAGCCTTCTGCCAGCAAGCTGAGCCTGCAGGTCTCCCAGCCCCAGGGCCCTCAGCCTCTCCAGCTCTGCCCCAGCCCAGGCCTGGAACTGAGCAGACCTGGCCCCCCTCTGCCCTGTTACACAGGCCTCTTCTTCTCACACTGTGGCCTGCAGCGTTTCCCTACCATGACTGAGAAGTGTACGTCAGAGTCTTTGAGGCACAAATGCTCTTAAAAGACAGTAAAATTTGCCACAAGGCCCATTCGGTCCCTTCACCTTGGCTGCTCCCTTGCCACGATCCCCATCTTCCCAAAACTGAGACATAGATGGGTTAAGTATCTTGTCACATAGCTAGTGAGTGTCTAAGCCAGGATTTGAACCCAAAGGGACTAGCCCAGAGCCCATGCAACTGTCATGTAAAACCTCAGTCTTCCACTTAAGCAAGTGGGCCTACACACACACACACACACACACACATACACACACACACACACACACACACGAGTATTTGAGGGTGATGGCAGCAGCCTATAGTGACAAGGAGGACTGTCCACATCTCCTGATAGACCCAGCCCTATTTCTACTTCATGCTCAGCACCTACCTTCATTCCTGGCTGCCACGCTATGGGCTGAAGTGGCCCATCTGTCTCTAACACAAAGGGTCAGGCACGGGTGGGGGCCAGGGACCCCAGAGGGTTATGTAAATGTCTCTGCTTTGGACAACAGCTAATTTCTAAACATAATTATTAATTTCATGCTTATCATATGCAAACCTCTGTCTCCCAAATGAGATGAAATTGATTTAATTAGAAATTCTATCATCAAGCCTTTTGGATCCAAGCTTTTAATTAGGATCCCCAATCCCACCCAGTGCTGCCAGAGAGTGGGCTCATGGCCCCTGACTTCTCTCCCTGAGGCCCCAAGCACAACCAGGATATGTGGGCACCTCCACCGTCATCAGTGCCCCACTGACCAGGTCAGGGCCCCTCACCAAGACCATCTCCCATCACACAGCATGGCCCCACAGTCACAGGCAGCCTCTTTTTTCTCCTGGCATCATAATGGGGAAATAATTTGGGAAGAGTTCATATCATCTTGCAGCCAGAAGAACTGGGGTGGTTAGGTGGGCAGGGGCCAGGAGAGATAACAGGTCTCCCATCTTCCAGCAAAATTCACATACCAGCCTCTCTTTGGAGCCCCTGCCAGGTGCTAATAAAATGCCTTTACAGCTCGGTATAGGGCTGTCCAAATTATCAACAACGCTTGGCATTTTACCAAAGCATTTTCATACATATTACCTCTAACCTCATCTCCAACCACTCCCATCTTGGCCTTGCTCTCGTAGCGCCAGCCACACTGGTCTCCTTGCCTCGGGGCCTTTGCACTAGCTATTCCCTATGACTAAATGCTCTTCTCCCCAGAGCATTCTGGGTAGAATATTCTTCTCAGGAAGGCCTTCCCCAACCACCCTATTTAACAGAAATCCCGCTTACCTCCCCTGTGGCCCATCTCCACCGTTCCTGCTTTGATTTCCCCCATAATAATGATCATTTTCTAATATTATCCACCTCCCCCTAAAACATCAGCTCCGTGAACCCGGGGACCATTTTTTTCCCCACTGTGTCCTTGGACACCTACTTGGCACAGCACTTGGCACAGGGCAGGTGATCCATGAGCAAGGGGCCCATTTCATTTCCTCGATTCAGCCAGCTTGAGGACAAGCTCTGAAGTGCCATGAACATCTTAGATAGGTGAAGAAACTGAGCCTCAGAGCCTTGAGGCCTTGCCAAGGTCACGGAGCTGGTCAGTGGCTGAGTGCTGATTCTCACATGGTCTGATGCTTCGCCTGGGCAAGCCAACGCCATTGCTCTGCCGTAAGTGGGACCCTCCACGGCAGTGCCCGGCACACAGAAGATGCTCTGAGGCCTCTTTCCTCCCTCCTCAAGGCTTGGCAGGACCCTCCCTACAGCATCCTTCACCTCCTGAAGACTGCTGCACCCTGTCTCCCTGATTTCACAGTGACACCCCAGAAGGCAAGTGTTGGGAGGACTGTCCCCTGCTCACCTCTGTCTGCCCCTCCCTGGGGCCTGCCCAGCCTCTTATCAGGAGAGCGAGCGAACACTTGGATTAATTTCCAGACCTGTTCTAAATTATGTTTTCTGGGAGAGAACCAGACAGATGTAGGCAACAGGACTTGGAACAAATATTTCCCCAGAAAGCCCTTTATTCAGTCCCTTGTCTCACCCTTTTAAACATAATATGTTTTCTTTGGAGTTCAAGAAGAAAAGGGGGGCCGATGAGGCACGGAGGCTGGAGAAGAATTGAGGGCGCAGAGTGGAGAGCCTGGGCCAAGCTGACAAAGGCAGGGCTCTGAAGCAGGCTTGGAGGAATTACCGCAGATAAGGGCACTGAGAGAGCGGGAGGGGGAGCCGGCGGCGCAAGGTTGAGAGCAAATGAGATTCTCGAATCAGCGCTTGTCCTATTTCATAACCGAAATGGAGATCAATAAATTACAATCACTTTTGCAGGTTTTACATGCTGACTCCGTAACCTTGTCAAGAGTGATACATATGGGGGGAAGCTGGGGGACAGAGGAGCCCAGAGGCCTGAGGGAGCCCCATGAGGCCGCAGGGCCTGTGCCCCCTTTTCCATGAAAGGCTCAGAGCCTGAGTTCCAGAGATAAGAGGCAGGCTGCCACACCCTCTGCCCACCGCCTGGCTGTGTGACCATGGGCAAGTCACCTCCCTCGTGAGCCTCGGTCTCCTCATCTGTTGAGTAGACATAGCGGGAGAATCGGCTCTGTCAATCTCATCGTGGGGCTCACATGAGAGACTAAATGTTAAAGAAGCTTGGAAAGAAGAAAGCAAGCCATCATTATGTCTCTGTTCACATACCAGGTATGGCAGTTAGAGAATAGAGACTGTCTGGCTGTTATTCCTCACAGCCCCAAGGCAGAGAACCTGAGCCCCAGAGAAGCTGTGACTCAGAAGGCTGAGGAACATGCCCTGGTCACCAGCACTGGGGCCAGGAGTGGCACCCAGGCCCATCTGATGGCAGAGTTGGGCTTTTTCCATGTCTCAGGGCTGCCTGTGGGACAGGGAGCCCACAGTGCTAGGGACTAGGCTACACCCATGTGTCCAAGGGGAAGGGTACTCGGGACCAGCCCATGGTGGCTGCAGTACCCTAGGGGGCCAAGCTGAGGGTACAGCTGGGCAGGGACTGGGGACATGTAACTGGCTGGGCCAGGGCCAAGCATCTTGATAGCTGGGCAGAAGGGTGACAGCAGGCAAGAGGCTGCTCAGGTGTTAGTGGTAATAATAGAACCAGGGACTAACATTTTATGAGCACTACTCCATCCGGGAGCATTTCACAGAGATTATCTCATTTAATCATCACACAATAACCCCATGAAGTGAACACTTATTTATTACCTTCATTTTTCAGATGAGAAAACTGAAGCCCCAAAAAATACAGAAACAAAATCACACAGCAAGTGGCAAAGAGGGATTTGGATCAGGTCCGTCTGACCCCAGCACCTGAGTGTTCTCACCCTTATGCCCTATTTGGCTTGCACTCCACATTCATTCCCAGCCTCCAGCCCTTTGCCCACACCACCCCCGCACCTGGGAAGCAGCCAGGATGGGGAGTCCAGGATCCTTGCTCTGGGCCTTTCCCCATCACATCTCTTGCACCTACCAATTCACATCTCTGAGCCTCAGTTTCCACATCTGTTCAATGGGCGCTTAATCACCCCAGGCCCACTGGACTTACAAGAACAGAGGGACAGACCTCCACAATATGGGAGTGACATCCAAAAGCCTCTTCCACCAAACCAGCTGATCTGCCCACGGGCTGCAGGAGGCCGGCCAGATCTCAGTGAGTGGGGCACGCCTATAATTATGCCCGTGTCCTACTGACCACCTCACATACGCTGAGCGCCTATGATGGGGGCATGGCCAGGCTGAGAGGAAATTAACCACAGTGTCTGCCTGGTGCTCTCCCAAGTTAAGTTAATGTGCTGCACAGTTGTAATATATGGCTCTGTATTAATATAATATGATATAATGGGATGTATTAACATTATTGAACACATGAGCCGATAAAAGTCACATCACCATCATTCTGGGTAATTTATATCACAGCCCTGGCCAGAGCCAGGCTAGCAGGAGGAAAGCCCTTCTGGAGCTTCCATTGAGGCAGGTGCCCGAGCCCTGGGCAGGGGAGGGGCCAAAACCAGCTCAGAAGGAAGGTGCAACCAAGCAGACCAGGCTAGGTGATCCCCAAGCTGGAATGCCAGGCTGTGTTTTGGGAGCTCCCGGCCCCAAGCCCTCCAGCCAGTCCTCACCACACTTGACCTCAGCACAGCACTTGACCCTGCTACAACATCTGACCGTGCAGGCCCTCCGCTTAGCAGCCTGGCTCCCACTCTCCCAGTGCCCTCCTTCGGGCAGTCCCTCCTTAGACTATTTGCTGGTGCTGCCTCCTTTCCCTGACAGAACCCTGGTGACCCCAGGGCTCAGTCTTCCAGGCCCTCATCTCTCTTTCCACTCACTCCCTTGCCGCCTACAGCCCGATGATGCATCCCTGAACTCCAGGCTCCCATCTACTGCCTGCTCCCCATGGCCACCTAATGGGCATCTCAAACTCTGCAGGCCCAGAGCTGAGTCCCTGACCCCCAGATCCTCCCCAAGTCCTTTCCAACCAGGCCACTGTTGGACACATCCCTGACTCCTCTTTCTCTCCTACCCCAAACTCGATTTATCAGCACACATTGTTGACTTTACCTTGAAAATAGATTCAGAACTCAACCACAGCTCCTCCTCCACTGCTACCACCCTGGGCCTGGCACCAGCCTCTCTGGCCTGAACTCTGCAGCAGCCTCCTTGCCAGTCCCCACACTCACCACCCACTCCCACACACAAAGTCCCTTCTCCACCTGGTATCCCAAGAGATTCTACTAAAACCCAGTTAAATCCCATTCCTCCTCTCTTCAAAAGTCTCCCATTTCAGCCAGAGTGAAAGCTAACGTCTTGCCATGACTCACTAGGCCCTACCCTATCTTCCTCCTTAGCCTCCCGATCTCACATCCCACTACCTCCCCATCGCTCTCTCTGCTCCAGCCACTCTGGCCTCTGTACTGTTCCTCCCAGCACACCAGGCAGGGCCCACCTCAGGGCCTTTGCACTGGCTGTTCTCATTTATCACCACCTGCAATGCTACACATTTCGTTCATGTGTCCTCTTGATGCTCTGCCTCCCTACTGGAATGTTGGTCCCATATGGTAGTGTCTTGCTCACTGCCATAGCCTCAGGACTTAGGACAGTAGTTGGCACTAAAGCCCTCATTTTATAGGCTTTGCAAATGAATATGAATGATCAATGAATGAATGGATGAACCAGAATAGCAGTCTGCTTTTACCTGATTCTCATAAATAAGTTTCTCTAAAGGATTCTGTTGGGGAAACATATCTGCTTCTAAAGAAAGAGTTTGAAAACCATTGGCCTAGTTCACATGAGAAAACAGCAGAATAGATGGGTGAGTGACAGTAATTAAGCCAAGATCACAGGCGGCTGTCAGTCAGCTGCTCCTGGAGTTCACCTCTCCCCTCCACTGACATAGCACTGCCTCCAGCAGGGCCCTGAGACTGAGCTGGCTGTTGAGCACCCAGCCTGCAGGGGTGCCTCCACCCTCCATGGGGCTTATTTGATTCTTAGATACCCCACTGCTATCGTCAAGCTCTGACGGCTCCTTGCTCTGGCCCAGCTCTCATCAGCACCCTCAGGAAGGGCCCACATGCAGGTACACTTGGGAGATGTTCCACCCCAGGGCTCCTTCTTGGGGGATGTTTGCTGTGACAGCCCTATCTCTGCCTGCAAAATGAGGGCTTCTGGTCCCTGGCAAGGGTTGAGGTGATATGGACCTCCCGCCCCAACATGCATTTATTCAGAATATATTTGCTGAGCACTCACTATGCTCCCAGCACCATGGTAGGCAATGGGGGCAATAGTGAGCAAAAGCAGGCAAATCCCTGTCCTTGGGGAGCCAAGTTCAGTGGGAGGGACAGTCTCTAATGGATACGTACACCAACACACACACAGTTATAACCTGCGGGAAGAAGAGGTTAGGGGCCGTGAGAGCCTGGAATGAGAGCCCAGATCTGGTCGAGGCAGACAAGGAGGGCTGCCCTGAGGAGGGCCATTCAACTGACACCTGGAGGAGTAGGCAATACCCAGGTGAAAAGGGAAAAGAAGGGCACCCCTGACAGAAACGGCGGCAGGTGTGAAGGCCCTGGAGCTGAGAGCCCATGGCAGGTTCAAGGAACTGAAAGGCAAGAACACAGGGAGGATGGGAGAGCACAGCATGAGATGAGGCTATGCAGAAAACAGATCTAGGAGGCAAGATGGAAACCCGGGAGAGCAGATGGAAGGCTACTTGCACTGGTCCAGGTGACAGGTTAGGGTGGCCAGGGCGTGTCTGTGGAGATGGAGAGAAGCACAGCCCTCCGCACAAGCCCTCCAGCTCCCAAGTATCTCCTTCATTGTGACAAATACTTGTTAAGCCCTTCCCTAAATTATGAGCCCACCCAAAACCAAAGGTGGTAGGCCAACGTGTTCTCCAGGACAAGCTGCCTGCTTCCCCTCTGGGCCAAGCCCATTTCTTCAAGACAACCAAGCTCCTGGGAGCTCTCTAGCTGCCCCTTTGACATAGACAGGGTGAGAAGGGGTCCAGGGACAAAACTTGGAGCAGGAGAAGGCACCTTCCCTCTCATCTCCAATGCCATCACCCTCTGTAGCTCTGTGATGGAAAGAATCTGAATTCGGGTCTTACTAATTCACCATGTGACCTTGAACTAGACCCTCTTCCATAACACTCCAGGTGTCTCATCTAATAATCATAACAATCACTATAATAATAGCTTACCTTTATTGAGCACTTACTAGGCGTCAGGCTCTTCTCGGCACTGTACACGCATTAATTTATTTAGTCCTTACCAGAAGTCTGTCACAGGTAGAGGTACTAGCACTTAGCCCAATTTATAGGTGAAGCAACTGGGGTCCAGAGAAGTTAAATTACTTGCCCAGAGATATGCATCTGGTAAGTGGCCAAACCAGGATTTGAACCTTCGCAGGCAGGCCCTGCCTGCTATCTCACTCTGCTGCTTCCCCATGGATATACAGATTGGACTGAATAACCTCTAAGCCCCTCCAGCTCTGTGGTGGCTGCCTCCTGCGATTCTCAGCCCAGAAACTTGGCGTCCCACCTAGAATACTCCAGCTTCTCCTGAAGGATGGCAGCTAGGAGTTGAGGTGGATCTCTCCCCAGCCCCTCCTACTTCTCTCCACCCTCTGTGGAAACCTCCGAATGTCTGATTCAGTTAGTGACAACATTTCACCTGCCCACAGGGACATGATAGGGGACAGGACAGTCCGTGCCTAGTACGGGACCTGCTCTATGCAGTCCCCAGCACTCCCCAGTGGAAGGGGCCTCAGTCACCCACTGAGGTAACCTGTTCATTAGGGCACCTGTATCAGCTCCCTCTTCTTTTCACTTCTCCAATGGTGCATCCGGAGATTACCTCCCAGGATAACTGCCTGTGACCCTCATCTCAGGTCTGCTCCGGGGGCTGACCTACGACAGTGCTTTCCACCATTACTTAATTTACTCCTAACAACCTTCAAAGTAGATATTATTATCCATGTTTTACAGGCAAAGACTTAGAGAGAAGTCATCCGACCTCAGTCACTCAGCTGCTGACTCAAACCCTGGCCAACCAATGCCTGAGACAAAAATTCTTTCTCTACTTTCTGGCCTCCCTCCGAGCCTGTGGCAAGAGCTGCCAGCACATCTGGGTCCTGCCCAGACAATGAGGGGCAAGCAGCAGAAGCCTACCGGCTCTCCCTGGCCCAGACCAACATGTCCAGTTTCCAGCAACTGGTGATCTGAGCTAACACTCTCTGAGAGGGAAGCCCCAGGTGGATCTTGGCCCCTTCCACCCTGTCCCATCCTCTCAGACCCCTGCCCCAGAACCTCAATAAAAGCCAGGCCCCAGTTAGCCCAGGCCTCAGCAGGTCCCACTGGGAGCAGCCTCTGGTAGCAGAGCCTGAAGAGGGGTCTTGCCACCCAGCACAGCCAGGCACAGCTGGGTCCTCCCGAGGTGCCAGCGGACAGTTGGCATCTGCAGGGTAAATTCAGAGGAGCCCAGAGGTTGGCCCTAGTCCCCCGCAGCATCTCCCCACATCTGCTGCAGGGTCAAAATCCCCATCGCTGGGATCAAAGTGAGTTTCTGTTCAAACCCACCCATATTACCTGGAAGAAGGAGCCTTTAACCAGAGACTCTAGATGAGGAGGGTGGGACTGCCCCCATGGTGTCCCTGACAGGGGCTCTGGCCTCTGCTTGCCCTTCTCCTATGATAGGCAGCTCACTACTTCAGGTGTAGCCTATTCCAGCTCCAGACCCTGTGGCCTTTTCAGGACTCTGAGCTGAAATCTGCCTCCCTGTCACTTACATGTGCTTCTAGGTCTGTCCTCTAGAGCCACAGAGACCTGGCCTGCGCTCTCAGCTAGAAGACCTCCTAAGGCTCCTTGACTCCCTATCTGCAGCCCCACTTGGGTGTCCAGCCTGCTCTCCTGCACTTGGCAGTCCAGGTCTGCATGCATGCACACATGGACACACAGGGGACACAGTGGATCACACTGAGGCAGGACCACCACTTAAAACATGAGGCCAGTCACTTAGCTCTCCACTTCAAAGGAAAGCCCACCCCTGTGTTGGCCTGCAGCCCCGCTGACCTCAGCTCTTATCTACCCCTCCCCTACCATGTACCACTGGCCACAATGGCCTGCTTAAGCAGTCCCTGAGCACCTAAGCATGGTTTCCCTCACAGCCTTTGCACTTGCACGGCCCTCTGCCTGGCTGGCTTTTCCGCACGAAGCATGTTCTTTCACTTCATTCATGTCCTGATCAAATGTCACCTTCTCAGGGAGGTTGTGTCACTGAACAGCACAGCTACCCCAACTCCCTGCCCCCTTACCCATAGTCCTTCTCACCCTAACTTTATATATGTCTCTCTGAGTATGCGTCTGGCTCAACCCCTCAGCTGTGCCTTGCAGGATAGGCAGCCCCAGATAGCCTGTGAGCCGCAGGAAACAAGGCATTCTTCCCCACCCCAGGGTGTTAGAGGTCAAGATGGTGGACCTCCCCCGGCCCAGGCTGCAGGGCCATCTGTCCTGCCTGGCAGCTCTCCTTTATCCAGCCCTTTCCTCCAGCTTAGGCCATGAGATGGGTGACAGCAGGAAGGTCCCCCAGGGTGGGCTGGGGGTGTGAAGAGTCAAGAGCCCACAGGAAATGGCCTCTCTCCAGTGGCATCCTGTGCCCCACAGACTTCAAGTAGTGAAGCGAAGACAGGTCTCCACACAGTCACCCTCAGGCTGCCAAGGCTATGTGGAAAGCTCCAGATAATCTAATCTCATGCCCCCAGAGTATCAGCTAATGGTAGCCAGGGCCAGGGAAGAGGAAACACACAAACTCACCAAGACCCGGCAGGCTCAGTCAGTCCACCCAAACCGAAGGACCTGTACACATGGGTATGCCACAAAGATGTCCTAGAAATGCTCGCACACATGGCCCTCACACACAAACACACACAAGTGCTCACCACACACTCCACATACCCCCAGATACACAGACATACACACACACACACACAAACACACACACACAGAAGCACATCCAAGTCATACAAATACACTTAGACACAGCGTGTTCTGAAACAGGCAAGCACACTCAGGTACACGCATACACATGGAATACGTGAGACGCCACATTCAGTAACACGAGCTCATCCAGGAGTGCCCAGCACTCCCTGAGGCCCAAACAGACATTCCTGGACACTCGTGCACATACACACAAATAAACTCTAGCATAGTCAGGACTGCTACAGGCAGCACTCACAGTGCATTATGGGGAACACAAAAGAGTGTTCATAACCCCCCAAATGTCACCACCCTGCCCAGCTGTCCATCAAGATGCTGGAACTCCTAACTGCCCACTAGCGAGCAGGGAGTGCTGACCGGCTATTCCCTGTTAACATCAGGTAAGGGGCAGTTTTTCTGTAGAGCCAGCCGGTGGGAAATCCAGTGAGAGCCGATGGGCCTGGAAAGGGTGAGAATGGGAGGTGGAGGAAGTTTGAAGCACCAGCTTGTGGCGGTCCAGAAGTTCCGAGCCAGTCTGCCATACTCCCCTGCTGTCCTGTTCCCTTGGACACCATGGGTGGGAGCTGCAGTGGACAGGCCTGCCCCTCACCCCAGGCACCAGCCCATCCAGGTAACTGGCACAGCTGGTGGGAGGGTATCCTGGCCAGCACTCCCCTCCTTTATTTCCTAGTTGTCCAGATCTTCCATGAGGCTGCAGGGACCCCCAACAAGAAACAGGGGCCTTACCCAGAGACCCTGAGGTAAGGAGGCCTCCCCCTCAACACCCCAAGTTGCACCAAAACGATTGTAGTGGAAAGGGGAAACAAGATCATTCCCTATGAGCCAAGCCCCGCTACAGCCCAGGGAGGAGAGAGCAGTGTCTATAATTTGT
>NW_006432451.1:3565885-3588860 GCF_000325575.1 Pteropus alecto | reverse complement strand
CAGCTAGAAATTAATCAAACTTCTCCATGTCCATCCCCCCCACCTTCCATCTTAATGAAGATTATTTATCCAACAAACCAAAAAAAAAAAAAAACAGGGAATTAAATTTAATAAGCCCTTCTTTTTGTCCCCTCCCCACTCAGGGGAGGCAGTGTCTCCCAGCTAACAGCTCTATAAACTGCGCCTGGAGGACCACCGCAGATCCATGATTCCTGGGTGCCAATCAGAGGAGTTTCCCCAAAAGAAACCCCTCATTATTGCGCTCCCAGCCTGGGTCTCACTGCCAGCTCTCTGACAAAAATATGAAAAGCAGTTAACTGACCACCCATCCTCCTGAGGTGGGACAGAGGGAGGTTCCTGTGGCCTTACTGATGGCAGTGGAGGGACTCACCAGTTTCTTTGCTGGGAGAGAAGGGTTTGGGTGTGGAAGGTGGGGAGCGTGAGCACCCCCAAGTGAGGACATTTAATTGCCCATAGCAGGTTCCAGCTGGAAATCTCCTGGCCCCAATCTCTCAGTAGGAAGGGGCTGGAAGAGAAGCAGGGGAAGCTGAGGAAGAACTTCCTGTGAGGACAGGACTCAGTCTCTCCAGCCCAGGGCACGAGCATCACCCTCAGGCCAAGGATGTGCCCTGCACCCTTGTTTTCCTCTGGCAATTTGTTGGGCCTCTGCCTCCCCAAATTCCTCTTCCCTGCAGGTTTTGACTCCATGTTTCAGCCAAGGCCACCTTTTGGAGACAGTTTCCTAAGTCACTACTCTTAAGGTTCCCCCCTCAACCATCCGCTTTTAGTCTTCTCTCTGGCTTTGAAAATTATAATAATTGCCTCCCATTTACAGTTTTCACATACATTCTCCCATTTAAACTTCACATCAACCCAGTGAGGGAGATATTTGTCAGGGTGCTCACCTCATGGGTGAGGAAAACTGAGGCTCAGAGAGGGCCCTGCACAAAGCCCACGTAGCAGTGGTTGAGGGTCCCAGCTCTGGTGGGCCAGGATTTTGAAACCAGGGGTGTGGGGCAGGAGACAGGGAAGGACAGAGCTCTGCTGAATTGCCCCCTGGAAGCCTCTTCAGGGGCTTCTGTAGAGGAGGGTTGGGGGTTGATTGCCCCCTGGGAAGAGGGAAGTGGAGAGGAGGAGGAAAGGGAAAGAAGGGGAGAAGGGAGAAGAGGGAGGAGGGTTATTACAAAAAATTCCGCAATGCCCACAGAGGCCACTGACAATGGTATAAATTCAGTCTACACAGGGCAGCCAGAGAGCACCTTTTAAACCATAAATCTGATCCTGTCACTCTCTGCTTAACTCCTTCCAAAAGCTGCTCATTGTACCTGGAGTGAACAAACTCCGTCCTGGGACCCAGGAGTTCCTGCCAGTCTATCCCCTGCCACCTCTTCTCCTCCTCTCTGAACAGTATCCCGTTGTTCCTCAGATGTGCCAGGAATGTTCCTGCTTCAGGGCCTTTGCAATGGCTGTGTCCTCCACAACCCAGCCATTGGCTCCCTTCCTTAATAGCCTGGGTCTATGTTCAAAAGTCCCTTCCCTGACCACCTTGTTTAAAGGAGCCCTTCCCATCCTTCATCATTCTCAAAAACCCTGACCCTGGGCAATTCTCCACAGCACCTGTCACCACTTGAATTATTGCTTATTTTATTCGCTTCCTCCCCCTAGAAAGCTCCATTTGAGCAAGAATTGTATGTGTTTCTGCTCACAGCTGTATTCCTAACCTAGTTCAACATCTAATTAACTATTTGATTGGTGAATGAATGAATGAATGAATGAGAAAATTCTTAAGGCCATCATTTGGGCCACTATCACCTCCAATCTGAACAGTTCCATCTGTTTCTTAATCACTCTCTCAGCCTCAGCCTGCGTCCAACCCTCCACTCCATACCCAAAAGAACATTTCTAACCCCCAAGTCTAACCAGGACACTGCCCTACAGGACCAAGTTCACACTCTTGGCCTAAACTCCCTCATCTTCCCCAGCCCCATCTCCATTTATTCACCAACTGACCCTTCCCCATGCCACAAGCCCTGTTGTATCCATACTAGACATACCTTAAGTTCCAGCCATACGTGCCCTGTCCACTTAGAGCACTGTCATGCCTCCCTCTCTGCCTGCAAGACGCCAACCACCTCCTCCAGGCAGCCACCCCATGCATGCCCTGTCAGAACTGACCTCTCCCTCCTCTGAGCCCCCACAGACCCTCATCTGCACCTCCACCACAGTCCCCTCACATCCCAACTTAAGCTGTGACAAATCACAGGTTTGTCACACTTCCCATCCAGAAAGGACTCAGATTTATCCACTCTGGCAATCTCTCCCATCCCCACCACCTGCTCTGGTATCTTGCACAAACTTGGAGTTCCATATTTGCTGAATCAAATGCAACCAGTTCAAACACAGCCCAAGGAGAGTGCTCATTAAAAGGGGCCTTTCCTCCAGGTTGCTGGCATTTCAGGCTGGTCTGAGGACAAATGGACCTTTAAGTGCCACTTAATCATAGCACACAAGAGCAGCTGGCCCCACGTTCCACTAACCTCTCTTAGGGGGTTGCCTGGGAAGAAAGTGATTCATTCACTGGGGTAGAGAGGTGGCCAGGGGCCTGTTAAAATGACAATGCACTGCCTCTGGTCCAGTCACCAGCCCATAATAACAGCTCCTAGCCGACCCAGCAGCTTGCATATGTGAGCATGCGTGTGGCCACCCCCATGGGCGAGGACAGCAGGCACAACACAGCCACCACTGAATTATTTATTCTGTACATTGTTAGCACAGTGGAGAGAGCAACTGTGTCTCCAGGCTTCAGTTAAAATATCAAGGCTCCGTCTGCCCCGCCACATGCCCAGCTGCCACCAAGACTGGCAGGAGAGCACCTCCTGGAAAGCTGTGAGTGCCTCCAAGGCCAACACTACTGCCCCTGTCCTGCCTCCCAACTGTGAGGTCCTGTTTCAGTACCATGGACAGTAGCCTTCCAGCTCTGGCTCCTCTAGGAGTCTGTGGAGAACTTCATCCCAGAGGCTGCCCCTGAAACACCCAGCAAAGCGTTCAGGGCTCCAAAAGACCACTTAATAAATCAATGACCTAAAAGAGACTTTCCAGCTTCCCAAAGCAGCCCTGGGACAAGCCTTGCTGGGTTTTGAGCATAACTGCAGCAACCTTCCACCAGCTCCCAGTCCCCTTAAAACACTTAACAGCACATGGCTGGAAGGCAGGAGTTCAAGGTTCTTACCTCAGCTCTTCTCCAGGCCCCATGACAAACTTGGCACGTCATACCTATTCCCTGGGCTCCATTTTTGTCACTCAGTAAATGCAAATTATGACCGCCAGGCTGCAACCTCCAGGGATTGTTACAATCAATGAAAAGGAACTTTAAAAAAGTGAAAATGAGGTATGAATGTTGGACATGTAAGAAGAGGACTTTAATTACATATGAGTGGGTTTCTGTGGCCTTCCCACCCCTACCCCAACCTGTAAATCCCCAATTCTGGGGCACAGACTCAGGATAAAGAAAGAGCTAACAGATCTTTCAGGAGCTGGCTGGGTCACAAGCTAACTAGGTCACCCATGAGATTTAATTCAACAACCCCCGGACTAGAATATGAGGCCGAATAAAATCAAAGTGGGCGAACTGAAAAAGAGCAAGAAATTCCAAACATATGCTGCCAAGAACTGTGGAATGAGCACAGGCTTCAGCAGGCAGTGCTGCAGGCCTTTACTGCTGTCTGGACAAGCCTCAGTTTTCTCACCTGTAGAATGGGGCCAGTGATGTTGACTTCCTAGCCAGTGGCTTACATTATATAACCTATGTGAAACTCCTGAAACAGTGCCAGGCACATAAACTCGATCATTTGTTTTATTAAGTACCTACTATGTTCCAGGCCAGGAGACAGAGCAGTAAAGAAGAGAGCCACAACCCTGCCTTGTAGAGCTAACACCCAAGGGACCAGTATTGTTATCCATCAGGACAATGGGAGAGGAGGCATTCAAGATGGGCCTTGAATCTCAGGTGGAATTTCCAAAGAAAAAAAAAAAGTGGTGAGAAGATATAATCCCTTTGGGGAAATGTTTGGCAGTGCCCCCTAAAGCTAATCATCCACACCCCCATGAGCTGGCAATCCTACGTGAAATGAGCATTTATGTCCACTGAAAGACATGTACACAAAAGTTCAGAGTAGCTTTATTCATAATAGCCAAACACTGGATTCAGCCCAGATGTCCAGCAACAGCAGAATGGGTAAATAAATGATGAACTATGCAAACAATCATACAATAGAATATTACAGAGCAATGAAAAAGAGCAAATTACCAATATACCCAACCACAGGGATGAATCTCATAGACAAGATGAGTGAAAGAAGCCAGACACTAAAGACTTACCACACGATTCTATTTATCTGAAGCTCAAAACCAGGTAAAACTAATCTGTGCTGTTAGAAGTCAAGCTCCTGATTAGCCTTGGGGAGGGAGGCATATTGATTGACTAGGTGTAGCTCAAGGGAAAATTCTAGGGTAGGGGGCCTGATACCCAGTCCACAGAGGGCATCAGTCATGGGCCTGTTGGGAACCAGGCTGCACAGCAAGAAGTGAGTGGCAAGTGGGTGAAGCTTCATCTGTATTTGCAACCGCTCCCCAAGGCTAGCATCACCGCCTCAGCTCTGCCTCAGATTATCAGGCTTTGGATTCTCATAGGAGCACCAGACTCTGGTATTAAAAATGTTAGGGACTGCTGGTCTAGGGCACTGAAAATGTTCTATATCTTGATGTTCATACAGGTACATGGATTTATAAAAGCACATCAAGTGTGCACCTGAAATTTGAGTACTTTACTGTGTATAAGTTACTTCTATTTTTTTTTTTCATGTAAAGCAAAGTGGACAGAACATTATTCAGGGAAGAAGGGAAGCAAAGGCTAGCAGATTGGATATGGAGGAGCTGAGAGAGTGTGCCAGGGAACTGCAGCAGAAGTGGCAGGGGCTGGAGAAAAGGCCTGGAGCCAAGGTAGGCAAGATAGGCTGCCAAGGTAATGTCACTCTGGGAGTCCCAGGGCCTCTACCTCCTTCTGGGCACCTCCTACTACGCATCCCACCTGTCCACAGAAAATGATACACGTGAGGTCGCCTGCCCTCCCTGCCAGCCTGGCCCCCTGCCCTCCCCCTCCCTTAGTCGCCACACTGGATTGAAATCCCTGAGCTTAGTTTCCAGAGCTTTAGGGGCTTTCCTCCTGAGCAGGGATAGAGGGAAGCCACAGTCCCAAGCCTGCAGTTCAGCTGAGCACGTCTCCCTGGGCCCCCGCATCCCAACCCACAACATCGCCATGGACACCTGGTTCTACCTCCCACACTCCACCTGCCATGTCCACCTTCCCACCCGTCATGGGGAGCTCACCTGAGCACCTGTCTCTCCCAGGATAAACGCTCCAATTAAGTAGGGCCCTCCTACCTCCTGCTTCCCACATCCAGCACCCCAGCCTTCACTGTCACATCTCTTCATGGAGAGAGAGCCCACTCAAAATGTACAGACACGGCTGAGGAAGCGCCACCAGTGAGATTTGGCACATCAAAGATGATAGCGCCCCCCAACGGGTGCTTATGTAGCCCTTAAACACAATGTTTCAAACACTAAGAATACTGAAAAATGCTCCCAAACGTAGTCTGGTGGACAAAAGCTGGCTATAGAACCACATAGATGTGATGATCTCAACTTCATAAACATTAAGAGGATCACTCTGGATACTGGGATGAATGGGCAACTTTTATTTGCCCTTTACACTCTTCTATTTTCTTCCAAATCTGCAATGAACATGTTGGCTTTTCTAACAGCCCCAATAGGAAGGAGTCAGAGGCCATCAGGCCACACTCACACGTAGGCACCCAAGGCTGACCACCCTTGGCTCCATGGTACAGAGTGAGGGCCAGCATGACTCCAGCCTGCAAATTACCTTTAACACCACTAAAAAAAAAAAAAAAGAGCCAGTGGACTGAAAGGAGCTGCTCGTGACATCCAGCTGTGTGTAGGGGCTGAGCACCGGGCTGGGGGTCTGGGACTCTGGTTCTAAGCTCAGCTCTGATACTAACTAGCTAGGAAGCCTCCCACACATTAACTTCTCTGAGCCTCAGTTTCCTCACCTATAAAATAGGGCATCTGTCCTGACCACTTTGAAGGACCATTGTGTAAAATGATCAAGAAGTGACTGTAAAAGACTCTAAATTGTGAACTGTTGTGATAGATCCCTGAATCCGCTTTCCCATTCTCTACCAGGCACTATGGCCCTATTGCAGTTGCTAAGAAATGCTACGAAGCTGCCCACAGCAAGCACCCAAAAGTCCTAAAACCATGGACCATTATTTATACACTGGACCCCAAGCTGTACATAAAATACACATATTTTTAATTGAACTGAAAACCAAATAAAAGCTAAAGAAAAAGTCACTTCCTCATTTAATAGCAAAATCTGAGGCCTGTAATAGATCCTCAGTAAATATTGCCAAATAAATACAACTGTACAAACTGGAATAAAACCTATTCACTCGATTTCTCATGAAACACGGAAATATCCAATGTTAAATCAGGTACCTGCTGCCTAATATCCAGTAGGCTCTGTGCCTGATTTCTTTTAGAAACTGAGGGGGGTTTTTCCACATTGATACCTCTTTGTCAAAAAAATTTTTGACTCATCCTTCTGGATTCTGTGGGGACCCATAAAAGAAAGAGATGACATAGTCCCTAACCTCAGGGTTTCTCAGTCTCCCTCTCTTCCCTCTCTTCTCCTCTCTCCCTCGCTCCCCCTCCCTCCCCCTCCCCTCTCTCCTTCTCTCTAAGGGAAGACTAGAAGAGGTGAAAGCTCAGTGGCCAGCACTGACTATGAGGAGTTAGAGTCAGAGGCAGGTGAGCGGTGATATGGGTGGGGAGGGTCCCAGAGGAGAAGGTTGAAGTTGGACTGCAAGAATGGGGAAGAATTGGGTGGAATTTCAACAAAGGGAGCCATGTCTTTTTCAAAGGGAGTTTGGTGAATTATATAAAATTAATATGATAACTATGTACAGTGTGCTCCAGGGACAGGCTTTTCTCTCTCTCCTCTCACTGTGTACCTTCAGGTAGAAGGAATGAGGCAGTAGATTCCCTGACACTTAAGACCATGTTTTACATGGAAAACAAAAAGTATAGTTTCAAGCCCCCCCCTCAAAAAGAAGAATTTTAAGTCCCTCCAGGAAGAAGTAGGAAAGTTCCTTCCTCACTACCCTCAAAAAGTATCCAGTAAAATTTGGTCTGGATGCATTTTGCAGATGGGAAAACTGAGGAGCAGACAGTATAAATGATTTTGCCCAAGTCCCAAATGTGCTTGGGCAAAGGCTTGGAAGGGGGAAAGAGCATAATATGTTGGCCTGGAATGAAAACGCTCCTTGAGAAACTGAAGGAAGCAAAGAACCAGCCCAACACCAGCCCTGAGCAGATGCACGACCCGATGAGTCGCACTTCTCAGAACCTCATCTGTGAAATGGACACACAAGGCAACTGTGGACTCCACAGGACAGCAGAGTATGGGCATGAAAGTGGTTTTACTGGGATTAGTTACACAAGAATGATGGGGACTGGGGTGGGGGTCTTAGGGGAATAGGCAGACAAACAGCAGATTCTGGCCAGTGATGGTCCCCCACCACACCAGCTCAGCACCTTCCTAGGGGCACGCATGGGATGGAGGCCCCAGCTCTTCAGGGCCTCCTGGCCCCAGGAAGAGCTTCCTGCTCCTGCAGGATCTGCCCAGAGGCCTGGGGCTGTTCTGGCCCCCACCCCACCCTGCACAGACTCACAGTGAAGGGGGGCCCACTCACTCCCTGGAGCAGCTCCTAAGCTGAGAGCCAGGGCCCTGGGTCCAGCTCAGCCCCTACACAAGGCTGCATGGAGACCAGATCAGGATTGCTACCAGGCCTGCCCAGCTGGCAATGCAGGTGGAGGCCCAGCCATAGGGCACTTCTGAGTCCAGCCCTCAATGGCAGGAGGACAAGGAATTACAAACACACTTGCCCTTTGACCCAGCACTATGTTGGAATTTACCCTATGGAGACATGAAAGTAGCCAATGCACAGTCACCCATCTTGGCTGTTTGTAAAAGCACAAGATCTGGAACCACTTAAATGTCCCTTATGAGGAGGCTATTAGCAGAGAGTGCTCTGTTTCCATACAAAGGCCTTCCTCACTGACAGAGAGCAATCCCCAAGGACACCGTGATGTCACCGAGCAGGTGCTGCAGACATGTGAAAAAGGCAGGGGAGAACACAGGTGTACACACATTCCCCCTGATACACTAGACGAACAGTGTTCCCAAGTGTGTGACACAGGCAGCCCCTGGCCAGGCCTGAGAGCTCCTTGGAAAGGAAAGCAGGGAGGGCACAGGGAGGGCACACAGAGAGCAAGGCTACCATTGGGGACAGGCGGGGGTGGGGGGCACCTCCTTTGGTTCCTTTGAACACCCTAGGGAATGTATTATGCATTCAAACAAGAATGCTGTAATTGAAAGGAAAGCCCTGCCTGGTGGTCTCCAAGTATCCTGGGGCCACTGGATAAAAGGCCCATTCAGGAGAAAGAAGGAGAAAGAAGCATCTTTAAAGGAGGCCCTCTCAGGTGACCCACACCCTCTCTCTCCCCACCAATCCCTGTCTGAAATGCTTGAGAATGAAGCCAAGACTCAAGACCAGGAGAGCCCAGCACAGGAGGTGGGGGCTCCCTGGCCTGGTGTTTTAATGGTGAGAGGAGGGGCGCCAGATCCAGGCTGACCATGCATGTGTTGGGGGAAGACGAGCAAGCAAGGGGGTGACTTTCATCTGGTTGGGTTTGTTGTACTTTCCTAATTGATTTTGTGTCTGTGTCACTGGGATACTTAGGACCATCTTAGAAACCACTTAAGCAATTTAAAATAATCAAAGTACTGTACTTATAAGGCACTTAACATTTCCTCACACTTCAGCTTCCCATAAACCCCTTCAGCTGCAACTTGAGGCCAAGCAGTCAGGAGCAATCGCTGTGAGGAAGGAGGACGCCTGTGTCAGGTCACAGCTCCTGCCAGGTCACCTGGAGTCCCAGTAGCCCCAGAGCAGCCCTCCCACCCAAAAAGCACACCAGGCTCCTCTTGAGCCCCTGTGTGCCTCTCTCTCTCATTCTCTCTCTCTCTCTCAGTGTCTCTCTCTCATTCTCTCTCTCTCTCATTCCTCGCCCCTTAGAAGCACCGCCCTTCCGGGAAGCCCCGGGGCCGACGCTGGGCAGGGGCTGTGGGGTTCCTACCTACTCCGAGCTCCCCCCTACTCCTCTTAGAAACACCCCGTTCCAGGAAGCCCTGGGGCCGGGCCCCGCTCTCTCTCTCTTTCTGTCTCTCTCTGTCTCTCTCTCTCTCCTGGTCAGGCCTTTGGACTCACCATCCCCTCCTCCTGGATGCCCTCCCCTGCCAGCCAAAGTGCCCCTCTACCTAGTTAATTGTGTGTACTGGCCATTGAGTCTCAAATAGTTGTCCTCCTATAAGAATCCTTCCCTTCACCCCACTGCTCAGCCTGATTAGGAGGCCCCTCTTCTGTACTCCTGGGGCATCTCATCCACCCCCATTACAGCACTCATCTCACTGTCATGAAATTACTGCCCATTCAGCTCCCAAACGGTGAGATCCTTGGCCCATACTCCGTGCTTCTAAAGCATGGCACAGCCAGCACAAAGCAGGGGTCTGTGATGTTCGTTGGGTAAAATAGTGAATCCGAGCATATCCCTCCTCTGAATGACACTAGAACCCAGCCAGGCTGCAGCTACCCTGAGCACTCAGCAGGCCCCAAAAGCACCAAGCTGCACCAGAGGGGAAGTAAAGGCAAGCCCTGACTAAAGCCTCATCTTTATCATCATCCCCACTTTACAGAGGAAGACACCCTAGCTCAGAGAGATCCAACAACTCACCCGAAGTCACAGTGAGTATGCGGCAGGGCAGGGAGGGGAACCTCCAAATGTAGGTCCAAGAAGCACTGGGAGCTTGATGAAACAAGACTCCACACCCTGAGAGCCTCCCTAGCAGGGCTGGCTTAGGCCCAGGCACCCCTACAAAACCTGTTTCAACAGGCCTCCAAGGGTTCCACTGGGGAGACGGGTGTGTAAACCAGTGCTGAGCAATATGGCAGCCTCTGGAAAAGTTCTGGAAGTTTATTCCCCCCTCGACTCTGCAATCCTGCTCCTGGGTATGACCCACAAGAAACTCTCCCAAGAGCACAAGGAGGCACTGGCAAGGGTGGTCATGCAGCACCGTTAGTAAAACCAGAGAGATCAACAGGGGACTTGTCTAGGTGACCACAACAGAATGAACACGGAAATGCACAGGGCACTGCTGCAGTGGAGGGGTGAACTGCTACATGGCAAAGGAAAGGAACAAAGCAGATCACATAGCAGAGTGACACTGAGCAAGTTACAGAATATATACAATATGATCCCTTTTTTATCAAGCTTACAACATGCACAGCTAAGTATTATTTGTGGAGATATACAAAGAATTTAAAGTGCATAGGAATTCAATTAAAAACACCCATAACGACAGGGCATGGCTGCCTCTGAGGGAATGAAAAAAGAGTAGGATGAAGAGGCTCATGCAGGGGCCTCCCATTTGCAATATTTTCTTTCTTAAAATAATTTTCACACAAAATTAGGGCAAAATGTCAATATTTGACAAAGCCTAGTGGTGAGTACAGGACACTTTATATTATTCTTTATAATTTTTCATAAGCTTTAAATAGTCTGTTATGAAAATCTATATGCTGCATGAGAGACACCCCTTCCCGTCAGACCCACATTGAAGATGCCACTCATCTTTAATAAAATAAAAGGCTCATTTGGGAAAGTTGTGTGCACCCCACTTCCTGCACGCCCCCTCACACAAGCCCCCAGTCCTAAACCTCCAATATGTCCCGGAGGGCAGTCTCCCACCTAAGGGTTAAGCTTTGCCCTCTTCCTGCTCTGAGGCAGGGGCCACAAGAGATTCCCTAGCAGCTTCCAGAATCTGAGCATGGAAGGAGGAAGCAGCTCTGGGCATGAGGGAAGGAAGCTAAACACCCCTTGCCCATGGCCCTGACAGAGGTTAATGCTGCCTGTCTTTTCTCCTAAACCACAGCCCTGGGGGATGGAAAATGAGGTAAGAGCTGCCTCTCTTTACTCTGCAGCACTAACACCAGAGAACCATTAGGGCCCCGCTCTGCTCCGCTCTTGCACAGGGTCGGTGGGGGTGCTCAGCAGGCTCCCTCCCTTCAGGATATTTCAGCTGTGATGAGTTTTAAACTCCCCCTCATCTCCTAGGGACAGCTGGGGAGCAGGCAGGGACCTCCAGCATCCACAAGGCCTAGTTCTACCCTACTGCACCTGCACTGGGCCAGGGGCAAGGCTGGAACAGACAGAGCTTCGCACCTCCTGGGTCACCCTGGGGTACCTCTCCATGAACCTCAGGGAGAAACTGAGGCCTGCGGAGGACTCAGGTTCACAAATGAGGGAATTAAAGAAGCAAAAAAGGAGAAGAGTCCAGCCCCCTCCTCATGCACGAGCATGCCTCAACAGCTACTGTTTCTTGAGCACCTGCTACGCACTAGGCTTTGTGCTCGTCACTTTACTTTGTCCCATTTAATATTAACAGCCACCCATCTACCCATTTTACAGATCTGCAAACTAGGCTCAGAGAGGATATGTGACCTCCCCAAGGTCACAGAATCAGCAGGTGGCAGAGCCAGGATTGTCCTTTCTGAAGCAGGTTTGTGCCCCCTGTGACAGGTCTGGTCCCCCACAGCCCTGGGAAGTCTGCAGAGCCAGCCTTTGTCATCCCCAGGCAGTCAAAGCAGAGCCCGGAGCAGCAGCAAGACTTGCCCACAGTCATGTCATACTTTCAAGGAGAAATTTCTAGGGCTATGTGGGGGTCACCCTGAGTCAGGGGAAGGGGCCTGAGTGGGCTCGGTGCCCCGCAAGCAGTGCTCAGTACTAAAATGTCCACAGCCATAATCAGGTATGAGGCAGGTGGGTGGCCAGAGTGGGTACAAGGCTGGGACATCATCCAGGAGCAGGTGGGCTTGTCAGTGGCTCCAACCTCCTGGCCTTAACCATGAGGCTGCCCCACGACAACCAGAGAGAGTCCCAGACAGAGCAGAGAGAGTCTGAAAGGGACCAGGAGGAAAAGAGATGGGAAAGGACGTGAGAGGAAAACAGAGCTAGCCACAGAGACAGAATGAGGCAGGTGGCTGGGGCGCATACAGAGAAAGAGGCCATCAGACTAAGAGTCCCTGCTCCCTTCCTTACATCATAGCTTCAGGCCATGGCTCTCTGTGGCAGTCCCACACTCAAGAACAAGAAGCAGAGAAGCGAGGCCAAGCCTGCCTCTCCTCCCCTCACCTAGCCCGGGCCCCCAGGCAAGTGGCAGGCGTAAAGGTCAATCGAAATATAAAGTAGAATTTGCCTTCTTCTCATCTCCAACATGTCTGGGTCATAAAAATGCTAGTTTAATAAATTGGGAGGAAACTGAAAAGCACACAGTTCATTCAGGGATGGGCAGGGGGAGGTAGGTAAGTTTAACCCTTCAGATGCTGTGAGCCCACCCCTGCTGCTGGCATAGCTCCCCCAGGCTCCCTGTTGTCTGTCTGTGAGTCCTTGGGCCAGGAACTGGTGGTGGGGAGATGACGAGAGGTCAAGCCCAATCCTGCCCTAAACATGATCATGGACTTTGGAGAGACCCCAGAGTGCCACGTGAGAGACCTCTACTTACCCTAGGATCATTTCAGCCTTTGGAGGGCAGGGAAGTCTTGAATTTTGAGTCAGGGTTGAAAGAGGAGTCTGACTCTGCCCATCAGACATCGAGAAAGGCATTCCAGGAGGAGGGCATGGCCCAGGCACAGGCACAGAGGCAGGTTTTGGAAAGCACAGCACACGCTCAAGGAATGTGCAACATAGAGGTGACTGGAGAGGCCACTGGTGCCTGACACCGGAGAGTAAGTTCAGGGGCTCCTTCTGCAGAAAAGGCTACTGGGTAGAAAACTGGAGTCAGAGCCTATTGAACCTAACACCCTCATTTGACAAAGAGGACAGCTGACCCAGCCAGGGTCCCACAGAGAGTTGGCAGCAGAGCCAGGCCCAGAACACAGGTCCTACAGCCCTCCCCAAAGTGGGCAATAGAAGATCACACCCACCCCCACACACGCACCTAACAGTGTGATGGTCAGGAGAACCCCAGGACCATCACTCAGAGGAACTCAGGGATGACTCACCAGCGCCCTGCCCTCCACGTTGCATGGCTCCCCACCTGCATGGCTCAGACCACACCCCTTCCCCTCGGATGCTCTGGTGGCAGGAGATGAGGACTAACAGCAATGAGCCCTACTCACTGCCAGCTCCTCACAATATCATTCTACTTCCACACCTGAAAGGCACATGTGATTCTGCCCATCTTACAGATAAGATGAGCAAGGTCCAGAGAGACCAAGTGACCTGGGATTGAGACCTGAGCTCCCTCCTGCATGGCTGCCTCCACAGCCAGTGCCCTGGGCTGCCCACCGTGAGCAGGCACTCGGCAGACACCCACACTCATCGTGCCTGGCACTGCCCCGAGCACTTTCTATGCATTCCTCATTTAATCCTCACAACGCCCTACAAGGTGTGTGCTACAGGTGTTTCCATTTTACAGATGAAAAAATTAAGGCACAGAGAGGTGCCTCCCAGGTAATAAATGACAGAGCCTGGGAATGAACCGAAGCCATCCGGTCCCAGGCCTCACTCTCTAAACACTGCATGTTACTGCCCTCAGGGCACCCCACCTTTCTGGTCCTGCCTCACACAGGTCTCCAGAATCCAACTCTTTTCATCCTCAGCAGGGAAACAAAGGAGGAGGAGCTGGAAGAGGCATGGAAAACCTGGGTGGGAGGAGGCCAGAAGGATGGGAGTCAAGGGAAAGAACATGCCTCTCACACAGGCTCTGCCCTTATATCTCCTCCCCATCACCTCTGTGGCGTCACAAGGACTGTCCAGGGGCCACTTGCCTATTTTACAGGTGAGGAAACTGAAGCTCTGAGAGGCTCAGTCACTTGCCCAAGGTCACCAGAACTCTGGTAACCCTCCTCCCACTACACCCTTCGCAGTAAGAAAGAGCAGGATGTAGGTTTGGGGCCCCCTCGATCCTCCTCTGCCTGTTCCCGGAGCTCCTGGGTCAAGTCAACAACTAAGTACAGTCCTGCCCCAGGGCCTTTGCACTTGCTGTTCCTTCTATCTAGAAAACTTCCTCCAGATATCCACAGGGCAGCCCACTTCACTCTATTCAGGTTTGTGCACAAACATCCCTTCTTCTAAAAGTCCGTCATTAACCATCTCGTCTAAATTGACACCCCTGCTCCCCATGGCTCTCTAGTCACTTTCCTGCTTTGTTCTGCAAGAAACTTCTCCCCTTTGACATTATATGTTTATATGTTTTACCTGTTCATTGCTTGCCTTCCTCTTCGAACATGGAACCCCACCAGGGCAAGGCCTCCGTCCGTTTTGTTTCTAGCTTTACAAAGTTGCTTAGAGCAGTGCTTTTCCACCTGGTTTGCACATGGGTATCACCTGGGGAGCCCAGGCCCCATCTCAAACCAAATAAATCTGAATTCTTGGGATGGGGCTCGGGTACCAGGATTTTTAAAACTTCCCCAGGTGATTCCAATGTGCAGCCAGATAGAGAACACTGCTCTAGCAGAGCAAGACTCAGGGATGTTCAGTTCAGATTGGGTGAGTGAGTGAAGGGATTTTTACAGATGGGCAAACCAAGGTCCAGATGGGAGAGGGAGAACCAGAAGCCAGCCATTATAAACTTGAGCCTCCCCAGGCTCAGTCCCACCTCAGCCCCTCCACAACGTCACACACCTCACTCAGGTCCAACCTGGTCTCTAAGAGCCCACCAGGCCTCTCTCCAGGGCATCTCCAGGAATTCTCCCCAGAGGCCCCCAAAGGTTGCTACACCCTTCTTTTGATTCCAAAATAATGAGCTTGTTTGCTGTCACCAGAGCTGAACCTCCTGCTTCCACTCTCATACCTCTTGTATTCAGAGAGGTTCTGCCAACCCATGGGGCATCTCAGAGGAAATGGGCTTGAGCAAACTGCAGGGTGGGTGGGGGCACTCCCTGGAGAAACCAGGTGGGATGGGAATACCAGAATAGCAAAGAGGACTCAGAGCATCTGGTCCAGCAGCCAGCTGAGCCTCCCAGCAAGTGTCCAAATACAGACCTAGGCCCCAGGTCTCATCCCCCGCCGGAGGGCCAAGAGTCATATGATCCCCAGGAGGTTGTGATTAGCCCCACTCTTGAGAACCACTGGAGCGACGTCAATTCTACCCCAGTGGCCCCATCCACAGGGACGGGACCTGCCAAGAGCACAGGGAGAACTGACAGGGAAGAGTGAGAGGGCTCCAGCATTGCCTGGAGCTGCCCCCCAGTGCCACATTTCCCCTCCTCCCACCTTCCTCTCCTCTCTCTGTTTGGGCTCAGGCCTGACCCAGGGTCTTGATGTCCACATCCCAGACTCCTGCTACAAAGGGACACCTGAGCTTAGAGGAAAGAGAGATACTATAAAAGCAGAGAGAGGGCTGTATGGTCCTCACATCGTCAGGAGAACAGCCCCTGACAGTCACACTCAGCGAGACCCACTTCCGACATCTCTTCCACACCTTCCCATCCCTCAGTTGCCCGGCACTCTGCAACACTCGAATGTCTATCACACCTGTTCTAGTAACATCAGCGTCCCCTAAGCACCCACTAGGCTTTGCACACATTATCACTTGTGCCAAATGAGTGTAATCACACCCATTTTACAGATGAGTAAACAGATGCTTAGAAAGGCCACACAGTACGGCCATGCCACCCTGAACGTGCCCAATCTTGTCAGATCTCGGAAGCTAAGCAGGGCCAGGCCTGGTTAGTACTTGGATGGGAGACCACCTAGGAAGACCAGGTGCTGTAGGCATAAAAAAAAAAGAAAAAGAAAAAGAAAGGCCGCACAGTAAGTATTAGACAAGATCTCAAACTCGAGCCTGCCTATCTGATGGCCAAGAGATAAGAGAGCAGAGTGGTAAAAAAGGTAGATTCAGGACCAAAGAGCCTGGGTTCATATCCTGGCTCCACTACTTACTAGCTGTGTGACCTTGGGCAAGTTGCTTATCTTCTCTGTGCCTCAGTTCTCCACACATAAAATGAGAATAATAATTGTATACCCACCTCTGGGGCTTGCTGTGATGATCGAAGCAGATCCTGGCACGGGATATGTGCTATGTAAATATAATTATTCCACCTCAGGCATCTGACCGGGAAGGTCTCTCATCCACCCCTGAATATTTATTGAGCAAGCCCTCTTGGGACGAATCTCTAATAACAGCCTACAATGGTACACGAGGATACCATTTAACAGAGAACAAAGCTTTAGATGAAAGGAATCCATAAGTCAGTGAGGAGCTGGAAGTGTTTGTGGGGAGGAAACACATCCAGGTGGCCCAGGGATCACCAGAGAGGTTGGCACTAGTGGGCACTGGCTTGACCCAATGGTGAAGTGGGCCCTGCTGCACTCACCCCGACGGCCTGGAACTGATGCAGAGCTCTGCAGACCATGGCTACCTGCTGTTGCCACAGAGTTTTGAGGAACATGCAGGCTATAGATGCCTCACTCCCTGTGAGTCCATTGGGCCAAGATTTCCTGAGGGCCTACCATGGGCCTGGCACAAGCTGGGGGTCCTCAAGGTGCAGCTTAGAGTCTAGCAGGGGTCAGCTCCCGGTCTCTGTCTCATCCACTCCATGTTGAGGTCTCAGCTCAAGAGCAGCCATAGATGATATGTACATCAGTGGGCACTGCTGTGCTTCCATAAAACATTACAGACACTGAAATTTGAATTTCATGAATTTTCCTGTGTCATGACATATCATGATGCTTTTTATTTCCAACTATTTAAAACACAAAGACCATTCTTAGCTCATGGGCCATACGAAGATGGGCAGCAGGCTGGAGGAAAAGCCAACTGTAAATAGGAAAATAAACATGGACATGACCACAAACGGGGCAGGGGAGGGGAGGGGAGGGCTTCTCTGAAGAGAGTCCATTTAAGCTTAAGGTAGTATAAAAAGGATCCAGCCTCAAAGAGTGAGAGGAGAACATTCTGGACAAAGGAAACAGCAGGTCCAGAGGCCCAGAGCAGGAAAACAGCATGGTGTCTTCAAGTGACACAAAGAAAACTGCATGACTGGTATGACGTGCACCCAGGAGAAACAAAGGATATGGTCAGGGTCTCCAGGAAGCACGGGGCCTCTCAGACAGGCAACGAGTTTGGGAGTTTGCATTTAGATCTAAGGGCAATGAGAAATCAACAGAAAGTTTAAACAGGGGGATGAGCTGGTGGCCAAAATGCTGCCAAGTATTTTGGCCTGGGTGCCAGGAGGACAGAGCTGTCTTCAAGGAAGAGGGGCAGGCTATGGGAGAGTCTCGAAAGGTTTTCTTAGTTGTGCAGTGAAAATACTTTAAAGACACAAAACCCTACCCTCAATAGAATATCTGGTGTTAGCTAAGCCACAAAGTTTCCCCAGGAGCCCTAGGCTAGGCGCTGAAGGGCGGACAAGACAAGCACCAGGCAGCCACAAACCTTTACAGCACTTACAGCCCCACATGGGACAAGAGAACTCACACAGCCGGGATGAGTGTGGTGTACAGGCTAACATCCATTACCGGCATCCCTGGCTGGCTTCTCTTGAAAAGCTGAGGCACCTGCCTACCTTCCCATTGGCTGGCATTCCCTCCATTCTCCCTCCTGCCCATCCTTTCCTGCCCTCCCTCCACCCTATCCCACTCCTTATTCCCATGTCCCACTGTTGTGACAGGAAGAAAACTCTCATTATTCAAAGGTTAAGTTGGCTACTCAGTCTCAACACTCTGCAGGAAGACACAAGAGGCCCAGCAGATGGTGGGGCCTCTCCAGAATCAGCCTCAAAGGTCACCGTCTGTCACTGCCCACCCGCTCCAGCCTCTTCCGCATCAACGAGCCTCTCATGCTGACTTCAGGCCCGGCTACAAGCTGTGCAATGACATTTCCTGTGGGCTGACTGTGTGCCAGGCACAGTGCTAGGCCTTTTGTGAGCATTAACTCTTAATTCCTACACCTGGCCTATGAGATCATTATCATCCTCGTTTTACAAATGAGGAAACTGAGGCACGAACAGGCTAAACAATTTGCCAACATGGCAACGGCTCTCTGGCTCCAGCATCCAAATTCTTAACTGCCACACTGTGCAATCTCTCCTTCTTTGAGCCTCAGTTTTTTCTCCACTGCAAAATGAATGAGGGACTCAATGAAATGATTTCTGGATCCTTCTACACTATTACAGGTCCAGGACTTAAAAAGTGCTTCTTTCCAGGGTATGTTCTTTCTCCTTCCACAACAATGGCTGCTCTCAGGAAGAGAGCTTATTGGCTCACTCACACTGTGGTGTAAAGGGCTCACACAGTGAATAGATATGGTGGATAAGGTGAGGTAACTAACTCTGGCAGAGTAGATATTAAAACCCAGGGCTAACTAGCTCTAGAACCTGGGCTGCCCCCATAACATGGCATTGTACAGGCCACATCCTGTGGGTTTAGGATCTCTTCCAAAAGGTACTCTTTACCTCCATCAATATTCCCTGACCTACGAGAATGGAGCCAAAATGAGGACAAAGGAGCAGGATGGGAGCAGGGAAGGGAGATAAGCTGTCAGACCCATGACTTCCCAGAGTTAGGGCTCCTGATCCCCAGTGAAGGCCTGGGTTTGAGACCCACTTCCACCCCAGTTTACCTAGGCAGGCAGCCTGGAAGGAGTCAGGTCTAGGAGCTGGGGACCTGACTTTCAGCCTTACCCTGTCACCTAATCAGGACTCAGTTTCCACACCTATAGGATAGGGAATTGGCCCCTTCCCGCTCTGACAGTTAAGTTCTGTTCACATCCTCATCCTGACTGTACCCCATTATCATTCTCTAGGCAGGAAATCACCCCTAGTGCTCCTAAACCCGGAGCTCCTCTCTGAGCTGTGCACAGGAAATCCACCTCTCTAAGGAAGGAGCGCTATAATCACTGCCTCTGGTGGAAGTTCCCAGCAGGCCCTTCTAATGGCCTTGGCAGGAGCAGGAGTGGGGCTAGAGCTGCTGTGGTGTCCTTTGAAATAGATACCTGACAGGGCAGTTCCCCAGGGCCCCCAAAGTGCCCCTCCTTCATCCTCTTCTGCCTGAGGCTCCTGCTCCTGACCTCCCTCCCCAAAGTTCAACCTTTCTATGTCTGTAAATGGCTTTTAAGTTTCTCGCCGGCCTCTCATGTCTACCAGTTTAATTATTGAGGAGCTCTCTTGTCGCCAGCCTGGAACATTAACGCTGTTAAAAGGGACCCAGGGAATGCAGACCACAGCTGTCAGTCTCCCTCTGGCTCTCTCCCCATCTCTCCCCCACTCCCTTTCCTTTCCCAACATGCCCCTCTTTCCCCCATTCCTTCTCTCTTCCACAAGCCTCCAACTCCCAGTCCTATCTTGCTCTCAGTGTAGCCTGGGGGACTCCTGATCCCCGCCCCCAACCCACTCCTATCTCTGTAATCTGAGGAGAAACAGACAAACTGAGACCACAGCAATATATGACAAGATGGGCAGAGGAGGAAAAGGCACACCTGTGAGCCCCAAGGCTGGTGTGGCACTTTGGCCCCAGGCCCCCTCAACCCACCTAAGACCTTCTCCAACCTGGAAGCAGTTAGCGTAGAAGTCACAGCCCACCCCATGTGGGACACTAGTCACCTCATCCCAAAATATCGATGTTTCCGAGAACACACTTTAAGGCCTAATGCTGACATTGACCTTTCTTAGAGCTTCTGTCAGTGTCAAGTGATTCCTCTGAGCTCCTTTGATATCTTTTCCATCGCCCTATCAAGTAGGCACTGGCTCCCCTCTGAGAGATGGTTGGGAGGGACTCTCACCAATGTCATAGCCTCAAGAGCCCAAAAAGGGTGTTTTACATCTTTCTAAAATAATCAGTCACGAGTTTCATTAAAAAGCTCAGATAAGGAAGCTGCAGCAGCCTCCCACACGCTCTGGCCTTCCCAGAGGATGGGGGTCTGTGCCCCACCCAGGTAGGCTGACAAGGAGTCCAGGGCTTGTCCCCCCTGCTGGATGGCCCAGGTCACCTCACCTCCCAGGGTAGGCTGAAGTGATGACTCAGCTAACCCAAGCCATCAGTAGGCCCTGGACTGAATAGCTGAACCTTGCTTCCACCCTCTCTGGGTCTCCAGGCCTCACTGCAAAATTAGGCAGGTGGAAGGACTGGGTCAGGCTACCCATTCTCCAACCATCCCACTAAGGAATGGCAGAGAGCAACGAAGCTCCCCAGGGACTGTTTGAATTGTCCCTGCGAGGGCAAAGTCTCCTTCGGGTCACCTACTTCATCTTCATTTTCACTCTTCATAATGCATCCATTTGTTTTAAAATTAAAAGTGTTTTCATCTAGATCCTCAAGTGAAACCAACTCTCCAAGAAAGCACAAAGGACAGGACCAACATGGCACATGTGGCCCAGACCAGCCTATAGCAAAGTTCCAACCCCATCCCACACAGTGAAAGGGCAATTCTAGCCTCCTTTCTTTCCAAACTGCCCTCATCCCCAATACAGGGACCTTATACACCATTCACTGCCATTTCTACCCCGGCTCCCACAAACACCCCCAAGTACTGATGCATGATAGGATTAACAAATGGGTACCAGAAAGGGTCCAGGGGAGAGGGGTCTATCCTCAGCACTTCCCACATGGGGACCAAACATCCTTTCTCAATACACTCCCTAACTCTAGAAAGACTGAGGAGAGAAGGGGCCATATCCAGAGGCAAGAATATGACACCAGAGTTAAGGAGGGTCCCAGCGGCTTCCTCTGTATGTCCCTTTCTCCTCACCCTGGTCTCAGTCTCTCTCTCTCTCTCTCTCTCTCTCTCTCTCTCTCTCTCTCTCTCTCTCTCTCTCTCCCTTTCTCTGTCTCTCTATCTCTTTTCCTCTCCCTCCTCCCCACCTGTCACTCTCTCACACACACACAAACACACATGTGTACACACATATGCGCACACAAACAGAAACACATGGAACAAACAAGAAGTCTCCAAGAGAGGAGCAGGCATATAATTATTGGTAAAATGCTTGTAATGTTTTTTCTCTCTACCCAGTAGCTTTCAGTTGTTTTAGCAGCTTAGCGAAGCACTCAGCTCCAATTGAATTGCAAATCAGCAGCTCCTGCCCCAGGAAGAGAGGAAGGGAGGCGGCAAGGAGGGGGCAGGGAGCGATTCCAGAAGGAAAGGGAGAAAGGTGTGCAAGGAGAAAGGGCAGAAGGAAGGAAATGAGTGAGGGAAGCTTGGTTCATGGCCAAGGGCAGCAGAAACAGACACCGCCTGCTTGCTCCAGGCCTTTTTCTATCCTCATCTACATTCTCTGTGGACTCAGTGGCCCAACGCCCCATATAAAAAATCAGGACACATTTTCTAACCATAATCTTGGGGCGGAGCGGGAGGGCCACGCGGGGCTTTCTCAACGACCCAGAAGAAAAACATATTTTTCTGGGGAATTGCAATTTTTTGAAAACAATGTCAAAACAAAACCCTTTCTACCTGGCAAGCTTCAACGTTCACATTTCCATTCTATCTGACTATCTTTTACTCTGTTTACCTTTCTATCTGTCTGTCTTTTTATATATTTGGCTGCCTATCTCCTCCTCTTTCTGTTATTCACCAGCACTTCCTTTTCCATTCTTGGTTCAGAATTCCCCACAGAGGAGCAGAGATGATCAAATAGCTGCCACCGGCCAGGTGCTGTTTCAGCACCACGGTCAGCACCACAACGCTGAGTCTCTCGGGACACCTTCATTCTACTGGGCCTAAGCTCTGACCACAGATCGGACTACCCCCAAATTCTCAGATACTGATCCCAGGGGGAAAAAAAATCCCAGAAAAAAACTCCCAGGGGCTGGTGAGGCCTGGCACCCTGTTGGCGGAAGAACATCTCTGGGGCCAACCAGCAGGCACTAACCTTGAAGAGACGAAGGATGTTGGCCACCATGATGGAGACTGAGCTCCCTGAAGCACCGATGACACCCACCACACGTTCAGGTTTGGTAATGATGGGTGGGCCGCCACTGCCACAGCGGACCTCTGTGCCATCCTTCTCGATGAGCGCCTGCACAAAGGTCAGCGACTGCTCGAGGGCATGGGTGTCCCTCGAGCAGGTGTCCAGAATGCGGGCGCCCAGCGTGATGTTGGGCAGCAGGTCCGGGTCATTGTTGATGCGATCCAGAGCAAAGAGCATGGCCTCCAGCCGGTGGATGCCCTTTTCCTTCTTAAGTTCTCCACAGGCCTTGCCCTCTGAGCCCCGGCCATGCACTGGGAACAGGCCACCCAGTGTGATGTCCCCATCTATGCGGATGGAATTCATGTGGGGGTGGCCCTTTGGCTTCCCCAGGGAGGAAGGCACCCAGGAGCCATAAAGGCTGAGGAGCAGGCAAAAGGGCAGCCGAGCCCACCACCAGCCCCAGCCTCTCTTCCCAGGCATCTCAGAAATCCCTAGAGATCCATGAACGGCAGGCCCCACTCTTAGCCTTAGCCACCCCCTGACCCCGCAGCCTGGGTGACCATGGGCAGAACAGCCCCCACAAGTCTCTCCAAGGTAGCTTCAGCAACAGGGTGGCTGAGGGCAGCCAATGGGGTGAACCATGCTGGTGCTCCTCACCACTTGGGCAATGCTCAGTTGCCGGCACAGGCCATGCCCACAGATGGCAGGGAATGGCCTCAGTGCAGCAAAGCTCTGGTCTTGGTTCCCACGTCCTGCAGGCCTGTTCTTGGTGGATGACTGTGAAAAAGGGAGTGTTGTTCCTAGCTTGGCGAATCTTGGCATCGAGGAGAAAACAGCTCCAATGTTCTCCTACCAACCTTAGAAAGAAGAGA
>NW_006432451.1:3554298-3565849 GCF_000325575.1 Pteropus alecto | reverse complement strand
AGCCCAAAGAAAATATTAGCTATGCTGATCTCTCATGGGAAGCCTGAGAGGAGATACTGGAGGTTATTGCCAAAAACTCCACAAATCTGTATTTGGTTTCCTCCTGGATGCTACCCAGCTTTGGTCCAAATGGGAGAACTTAAGGCAAAAATTAGGTCATGTTTGAACTTTTCTTAAAGCCTGTACCCACTGCCATCAGACACCGGGGCATCAGAGAGCACGCTCCCCAGGGAACAGCCTAGAACTGGCTTGAGAAGAAGAGGAGCCTTCCTCAACATTCATCCACGAGAAAGAGAGGCAAGAAACCAGTTCCACTGGGCCCAACCCCATTTTAGAGATGAGGAAACTGAGGCCCAGAGCAGGAGAGCATTTTGCTCAAGTCACACAGGTAGTGACCAGCAGAACACTGCCTAGAACCCAGATTCCCAGCTCTGGAACCAGAGACACTTAGGTTCCTTAGGAACTCAGAGATAAGGCCAACAAGGGCCCCTGGAGAAGAAATCAGGCTGGGAGCTGCTCTCTCTGAAGGCTGGAAAGAAGCGGGGGCTATCAGGAAGCTTCAAGATTCTCCTCCTGAACCCAGCTGCACAGCAACCCCAGGCAGAGGGTAAATCCTAGGGCTCCTGAATGAGAAGCAAACCTCCTTCTCCTCATTTGCTTGGTCTCCCTCCCTCTTTCTGCCCATCTTTATCTCTCAACTTTTCCATTGCTCCTTCTCTCTCCCCCACTTTCTCCCTCTGAGAGTGGGGCTCAGGTTACAGCCTGAGCTACTGCACATTATTAGGATCTTGTCATTATTATTGTTATTGTGATTAAATATTTATCTGCAAGTGAGGAGAGAACACCAGCTCTTCCTCATTCTCACTGCTAATTTGGGCTAATTTCCCTTGGGGTTCCCTCCCTCACCCCAGCTTCTCTCCTCAAAACCAGCAACCTCCCTCCCCTCAATCTAGGAGGCCACAGAGAGAAGGCTGGAAGCTGAGTCAAGGCTTGGCTAGAGGGCCGACCCCAGGCCCCATTCCTCATGGATTTATCAAATGACAACCAGCAAGCCACCTGCCCATTCTGTGCCTCAGTTTCCCTAAGCATTTGGAAGAAGGGCTATGTTTGGATGGAGAGCTTTCCCTGGAGATGTTTTCCCTCCATCAAGGCCAAGCCCACCCATCCTCCTCCTGTAATTCCCCCCACAGAGGCCCTGACTGCTCCAGTTCTGGAGAAAGGGGAGGGGAGGAGAGGCGTTAGCACCTCCGAGTTCAGTCTCAGGGCTTCTCTGGCCAGCACCTTCTGGACCTTCACTTCATATCTGCTCATACCTGCTCATCAAAACGCTCCCTCCTCCATTAGCTCCTCAGAGGCCAAGAATACACTGTTAATTCTCCTTAGCCCCATTCTGCAGGTGAACCAGTAGCTCAACAGCATCCCAAAGTCACACGACAAGTCAGGATGGGTCCAGGACTCAAAGCCAGCACCAATCACACTGGGGGAGTCCTGGGGATGCCTGCAGAAAAGCTTCCTTACACCGCCCTCACCCTTGAAGCCAGGATCCAATGACTGAGGACTAGGGGTCAGTCAGTGCTTTGGGGAGGTGTAAGAGCTGTTACAATACAGAGGAGGGGTGGCAACACCTGTACTGAACTGTCATCATCACTCACACCTCCATGTGAGTGAGTTTGTCAGAGCTCTCTCCAAGGTGGCTACGGGGACTGAGAGGATGTGGAGAAACGGTTGCTGACAACAATACTAAGTAATTAAGAAAAAGAAACTGGAAAAGCCTTAAACAGATCCCACAGTCCTGCTCCCTAGAGAGTCCTCAGCTTCAAAATGTTAAATGGGTGGGTTGGAGTAAGATTCAATCGAGGGACCAAATGTCCCTGCAGGGGCATTTTCAGTTGTCCTAATGATGGTAGGGAGTCACCTACTAGCCTGAATCCAGGCAGGGGTCAGAGACGACATGGGTGGGACGGCCTACGCAAGGAAACACTGCCTTGTCCAAACACCAATAGTGTTCTGAGGAGAAATAACAGCAAATGATAACATATTGCTATGTGCCAGGCACTCTCCTAGGTATTTTGCTTACATTTCCTCAGGCAGTGCTCACCTCTCTATGAGCTGGATGGTGTTTTTTTCCTTATCACACAGATGTGGAGGCTGAGGCACCGAATCTTCATGAGCGACATAGAACCCAAGGACAGAGAGCTTGCGTGGGCTGCCCCTGCCCCTGACCACTCTACCACACTGGCCTGGAGGGTCTCTCAGGCTCTGCCCAGTTCTAACAGCCTGGGAGTTCAGGCCTGGTTTTCCTGAATTTCAAGTGGAGGGAATGTTGGCATTGTGACAGGCTGTGTGCCAAGGCTGCAGCAGGGCATTCAGGAGACCAATGCACAGCAGCTTTTAACAGTCAAGCCCTGCTCAGGCTTCCGCATCCTTCCTGAGGGCTCAATGCTGGCTTCTTCTTAAAGCCTGAGCACCTGTGGGCTAGGGCAGTGTGTACACACAGGCGCATGCCCACACACATCACACACCATACACACACCATAGACACAGACACACACACCACACATACATACCATAGAGACACACCTTCAGCATACAGACATATATACCACACACACACACACACACACAAAGGACAGAGGCCACATGAGGGAAGGAGGCCTCAGTGAAGTGAAAGGCAAATACTTTCAGAATTAGAAGCAAGACCCCAAGGGCACAGGCCCTGCCCTGAGCTGTTCAAACTGCCCAGAAGGCCTCCCTCCAGGCTGACTGGATTCACTCCATCCCTCAGTCCTACCAGCCCTGCCTTTCCTGAGCTTCTCCAAAGAGCTGAGCAAACCACAGCCTCTTTCTAGGGTTCCCTCCTTCCTTTGATCATGCAACAGGAACAAGGGAAAAGTAAAAATACCCTGTGAATGAAAGGAGCCACCAAGAGCAGAGGCTGGGGGTAGGGCAGGATGGAGAGGGAAGCCGCCTCCATCAGCAGAGGAACGGGGAGCTGGGTGGAGGGAGGCTTGGAGCCTTCAGACCACCACCTCCCAATTCTAAAACAGCCAGGAAAACTCAGACTTGGGACAGTTAGGGGAAATCCCTCCTAAGTGAGATCACCAGGATGGCTGCAGATGCAAGCCAGTGTGCCCACCCACTCCCAGGTGGGTCTCTTCTCCCTGTCTTCCCTCTCCCTTCCTGGCCTCCCTCCCCCCACCCTATATTCACTTCCTCCCCTAGCCCTTGCTAGATTCTTTGGCTCTAGAGGAGGACAGAACTAGGCAGGAAGGGATGAGGAGCAGAGGGAAGAGCGCACAATCATCTCCACACAGCAAAGATTCACTGGCCAACAGCATTTTCCAGAACATTCTCTTCAGTGAAAGAGGATGTGAAGGGAGCTGGGGGGATGGTTACAGGCCACCCTTGCCCTCCGGGCCCAACCACCCCACTATCTGAGGGCCTCTCTGCTATCTGAGGACCACATAGAGGACTCCCAGACCTGCCTCAGTGACCCCTTCCAAGTCTTAATAAGCAGAATGCCATGCTTTTCCCAGGTCTAAGCTGAATCCTCTCCTCGGCCACCAAGGCCTGAGCCAGAAAGAACTACAAACCATGAAACAACAATCAAATCCAAAGATCACTATCGTAATTTACTAAACTCCAATTTAGTTCTCACTGAGCTGCTTTTTATTCTCCCAAACCTAAAGAAATGGAAATCTTCCAAACACCAAAACAAAAGGTGGAGTCAGAGGGAATGACCCTGTAGCTTTTCCCAGGTCTAAGCTGAATCCTCTCCTCGGCACGACCCTGTGCTGTGCTCCCAGGGGTGGGGGCAATAACCAATAGGTTCCCTCCCATCTGCAGCCCTCCAAGGAGCTCTTAGGCTCCTGGCTCCTCCCCAGGCCAGCCCACTGGGGCTCAGCGAGGAAAGCCGGGCCCAGAGAGGGTTCCAGGCCTGCTCTGGCTACTCTCAGTGCCCTCTCCCCTGCCTTCCTTAAGCCAAGCCTCCTGACCTGGCAGAGGCCCCTTCCTCTCAGTGTTTCCACGTTCCCTTCAGCACTTATTTCATTTCTATCGCCGTTGTTTCTGCTAGGCCCAGCCCAGCGCAGGTGCTCAGCAAAGCTTGGGAAGTGTGAATAGATGAGTGGGGTCTGTTTTGACTCTCCTGAGCTGTTTACATGCCTCCTGTCGAATGTTATTGTTACCGTGAAAGGAGGGGCGGCTGATTATTCCACTCTCCCAAGGGGAAAGTGAAGGCAAATCTGAGGTCTCTCCTCCTTCCTTTACCACTCCCCACACACGGGAGCCCATGCGGGGCCAAGACGCTAAACTATAGGCCATCTCTGTGACCTCCTCTCTCCCATCCCCCCGGTGCCTCCATCCTGGCTGGGCAGAGATGTGGCTGGCTGGACAGTCTGGACACAGGGAACAGGTCATGAGTAGCCATGCTCCAATACAACCTGAGGCTCAAATACAGTCTGGACACAGGGAACAGGTCATGAGAAGCCATGCTCCAATACAGCTACACCAGTGACAAAGCCCGGAGTTTGATCTCCACCTACATGACTTCTAGTCTGCAAGGAAAGGAGGGTGACCAATTAGCTTCCTCAAACCCCAGCAGCACAACCCTTTCCCGCCTTGGACCACAACTTGAGAAGATCATGTCATACTCATCTTGATATCGCTGCATCCCAGCCTGCACAGTGCCTGGCATCCCCCACCAGCATTTGTGCAAGTAAATGATGTGATGTGAGTGAATGATTCCTGGCCTCTGCCCACCCTGCTCTCCTAGGTAACCTATTTCTATATAAGCAGAAAGAGCAGTCCTGCTCCCAGGCACGACCCAGCCTGGGTCATGTTCTAAGAGCAACGAGAAGGGCACAGCGGGGTTCTTGTCCCCTTGTCCCCTTTTCTTCATTTCCTGGAGCTGCTCCAGCTTATCAGCCTGAATCATGAACTCTTCCAAGTTCAGAAACCCCAGGCATCTCTGTTCCACCAAAACAATAAGGGCCTGATTCAGAAGTGACTGATTCTGTGCTGGGCATGTGGCAGGCACTGAGAAATTCTTGTAAAAAGAAGAAGGAAGGAGAGAGGGAGGGATGGAGAAAGTAATTTCTTAGCTTAATGCCAATGGAAACTAAGGAGGGGAAAACTTTAACTCAATTGCCTGTGCTTCCCCAACCTGATTCCCTACAGCTTCTTCCTTGTGACACTTACCCTCCAAGTAGCAACTAAGTTCCTTCCTCCTCCAAGAAGCCTGCCCTGATTATTCCAGTTCCTATTATCTCCTTCCTCCACAGTTAATGCCATAAAGCCTCTCTCTTTCTCTTTCTCTCTTTCTTTTTCTCTCTCTCTCTCTCTCTCTATCACACACACACACACACACACACACACACACATCTGTCTCTGTCTCTCTGTCTCTGTCTCTCTCTCCCATTTGGCACTGATGAGCTTGGGAGCACATTAAGGGCTTGTGTGGACAGCACCACCCTCACCTCTGTATCCCCCCTGCCTAGCCCAAGGCTCAGAACACAAAAAATTCTCAGTAAATAACAGGACAAAGCCAGGTCCCTGCCCAGAGCCAGCACAGCAGCCACCCACACCAAGGCAGAGCCAACGGCAGGCTTGGCTCTACAGCAACATCCGGGTCCTTGGAAAGGGATCAGACCTTGCACTGAATTCTTACAAACCTCTTATGTGGTCAGGCATAGAATGCAATCCCTTCTGCTACATCCATTCAGTTACCCAATGTGTCACTCAAACATGTGCTGAGCACCTACTGTGTGCCAGGGTCTGCTCTGGGGACTGGGGAAACTGCTGGGAGAGAAACAGACACAAACACCTGCCCTGTAGAGCCAACATCCCAGTGCGGGTAGCGCAGGAGAGACGATAAATATATTTACACACATATGTGTGACACTTCAGGGAATCAAGGGGCTATTAAAAAAAAATAAGACCGGTAAGGAGATAAGTAATAACCCAGAGGGGCTTTTACAGAAAAAAAAAAAAAAGTCAAGGAAGGCTTCACTGAGGTGGTATTTGAGCAAAGATTAAATACAGTAAAAGTATGAGCCATGTATCTGGGTGAAAAGTGTCCCAGGCAGAGACAACAGCAAATGCAAAGTCCCTGAGGTAGGTGTGTGCTTAGCAATCATTGTTCAAGGAACAACAAGGAGGCCATCATGACTAGAGGGCAGTGGCAAGACGGAGAGGCAGGAGAAGAGGTCAGAGAGGGCTCCAGGCACAAGATCACACAGGAAATTGTGGGCCATGTAGTGGACAGAGAAGTGAGGGCCCAATGGAGGGCTTTGAGCACAGTGACAGGCAAGGGACACTTGACAAGAGAAACCTGAGGCTCAAATGGCAGCCACCTACTAAGACCACGGTAGCTCACATTAGTTGAAGGACAAATCAAGCACCTTTCCTTGACCCTACCAGTTCAGCCCAGAAAATGCCCAGCCTAACCTTCCCCCCTCACCCAGGGCCAGGGGGCCAGCCACCAAACTCATGCCAGCCCAGATCTCCTTCAACTGACAGCTGCCATTCCCGTGCAACCCCCAGGTCTCTCCTTCCCACCCCAACTCACCCCACCCCCATATGCCACCATCTTCTCGTTTTTCAGCACAAGACCTAAGTGGGCAAGTGTCTTTGTTTGCAGCTGTTGCTATTGTGGGCTTCGCTGCTAATGCTGTTTCTTCCTCTCTCCTTCCTGTCTCCCTCTCCTTAAAACAGAGCTCCCCCAACCTCGGCACTGCCCTGGAAACCTGGGGCCCACTAGCCATAATGAGTCAACGCCCAAACTCTACCATCTTGCACAGCCATGAACATAACCACAGTCATGGATGAGACTTCCATTCCCAGGCCACACTGAGGCCAAGCAGAGAAGGGACAGTGACATCTGAGAAGCCAGGACCTGCCAGAAATTTAAGAATCAGGTCAAGTCCCCGATTTTTATTTCTATATTCAGATCTAAAAATAATCCTATAGCAAAGACAGTGTTTTTACTAGAAGTCATGTCCCCAACCAGAAAACAGGTCCAGAGGCTAGCATCTGTACCCCTGAGGAACAGAGGGGTGGCTGGGAGGGCTGAGTGTGGGGAACAGGGCAGGACGCAAACCTCTTGGTACTAATGCAGGTGGCTCAGCCCGGGATGAGCAGCTGCCTGAACTCTCCTGGGACTCGCTGTCATCATGGCCAACGGGCAGCCAGTGCTTTCTCCAGGAGAACCGGGAGGCTTAACTAGATACCACAGCTGGCTCGTCAGTGTGGCTCGGCCCTTAAATGGCATGGGTTGTCACTGTGGGTTGGCATTTCCCAATTACTGCAGATAATATCTACCTTAATTGAATGGGGTCCAGATAATGTCATTATGCACTATGTTCCCCAATTTATTTAATATACATGTATACACATATATTTATGCCTCACTGCCGCCCTGAGATTTCTAAATGTAAGGTTAATAATAAAACATTTCGACAGGAGTCATCAGCTTTCATTTAAGAGGTGATTTTTACTATCTTTGTGGTGCTCGCTTTTCCAAGGAGTCCAAACAGACACAGACAGGCTGGAAAAGGCTCTCTCAGGCCTGCAGGCTAGGAGGTAGGGTGGGCAGGGCTGCAGGGCGGGCTTCATCTTTTCTAGGCAAGTTCTGTTTACCCACCTCCCTTTCAGGAACAGGCTCAGGCAGTGAAAGAGAGGTGGGTGGAACTGAGGCAGAAGCCCCCAGAGCTTGACACCAGGACTGGTGGGGTGCAGTAGCTTGTTGGAAACAGAGCTACCAAACCTTGGGTTGGGCTGGGAGGCGACAGTGGGAGAGACACCGGAGACAGTACTCAGTAAGGAGAGAAACAGAGCTTGCAGGAGCGAAGGGAAAGGCAGCCTGTACTCTGCAAGGGCCAAAGGCAGAGAAATCTCTAAATTAATTTTTGATAGTCCCCTGCTAACTAGGGCAGAGTTGACATGAAAACAAGCCCTCCCTGGTCTTTCCAGGATCTGGCATGAGGCTGGATAGGAGCAACAGAAAGCTGGTGCTGTGTACCCTAGGCCCGCTGCCCACCTGGGGAAGGCCCTCAGCCTCCTCCCTTGGGTTGGCCTGGACAACCAGCAGCTCCTCTTCCAGCCCTGGTGAACAGGGCAAACAAAGCTCAGATGCCAGCTCCCCGCATGCCTTCTCCGGGCAGCAGAAGCAGCTACCACTCTGAAGAAGTGAGATAACCTCCAGCCAGCAGCCAGCAGGCCCAGCTGCCCAGGCTACCAGCAGGGCCTGCCCACTGGAAAGTTGGGTTTCTAGGCTGAGCAGAGGAGGACAGCAGGGGTGGGCAGATGTCTTGGGGTGGGTGGTAATTAGGGGCTGCTGGCTCCACACTTGTCTAGGGGAGAGGATGCGTCTATTGGCTGTAATTATAACCCTCAGAAGCCCGTGGGTCTTGATCCCATCTTTTCCTGCCAGCTGTCCCCCTGCAGCTGGGCGGATTCCGGTGTGGCCATGCATCCTGGAGTCTGGGCTGGGGCCCCCAGGAATGCGGTGGGGGCTGAAGAGCTCTTCTGGCCTGGGTCTACTCCCTGACCCTTCTGGCCAGCACACTGTTCACTCACACTCTCACTCACTCACAGGATTCCTCACCTACCTCGGGCTGCCTGCCTGCCATTGTGCAAGGCGCTCCCTCCTGGAGACTTCACGCCTCCAACAGATGAAGCAGCCCAGATGCAGGTTGGGGTAGGGAGAAGGGAGAGAGGGAGGAGCAGCCTATGCTAGGCCACTGAGGCAGAGAAAGCAGTGCAAATCCTGACATGCTCCCACCTCCCCCTCCTCCTCCCTGCCTGCTCAGGACCTGCTCTACATAACATGCTACATGCCCCTCCTCCTCGCCCCAACCAACCATATATCTTCTGAAAAATCTACCATCAGTAGAGCATTCCTTTGGGTTAAGCATTGCCATCTTCTTCTCTGGGACTCTCTTAAATGCAAAAGGCCCTGAGAGGGGTGGCCCTTGATGTGACTAAGACCTCAGGGGGATATAACTTTTTGCTATTTTTGTCTCTGATTGGTGTGGAGGTGTTGACAGATGGGGAAAGTTGATAGCTAAAAGGACAAAAGTTGGGGGGAGGTGAAGACAGTAGTCACCTAATTCACAAGTGGGCAGGCATGCTCATCCAGGGCTAAGCAGAGGCTCAGGGGCGCCATTCCCAAAGGCCTCCACCCTATCCCAAGGACAAGATTCTAAAGCCCTCCAGCAAGTGGTTACCGGGGAGGGGTGCAAGGGCTCTGACCCCAGTCTCTACTTGTAACCAGGCACTCTTTAGGGGCCCTTACCACTAGCCCTCAGGGCCTGCCCAGGAGAATAACCACACTCAGGAGCCTCTAGACTCTTGGGTGGGAATTCTCTCTGCCACCTCAGGAAAGGTCCTCGGGAAGGCTCCTGCAGGTCCTCACCTTTTCATGGAAGTTCTCCCACCACTTAGGTCCTGAGGCTTCTGAGGATCTGGGCATGCATACCCAGAACCTAAGGCCCAGCATCTCGCAGGATCCAAGAAGAGAGAGGGACAGACTCAGAGCACATCCTGGGGGAGTGGGAATTAAAACATTCTTCACTTCCACCGTGAGCTGGCCCCAGGGATGTGAGGCTGGGTAGCAGGCTGTGGGAATGAGGTGCCCAGTATGGAGATTCTCAGGGTGTTGCCTACCCTGCCTGCCCTGAGACCCCACTCTCATCAGAGAAAGGATGATGACGGAATACACACACACACACACACACCCACACACACACTCTCTCTCTCTCTCTCTCTCTCTCTCTCTCTCCTCCCTCCCCCATCACAGAGGCCTTTTTGCCAGACTCAGGGGCAGACAGACTAACCACTGCTCCAACAGACACGTGGCTTCGGGCACCCCACTAAGCAAACCCAGTTCAATAACGCAAAGCAGCTTTCTCCCGCACCAGGAGCAAGGATGCTGACGAGAGGGGAAAGCATTAAGGAGCGGCCTCCAAAAAGGACCGAAAGTCTGAAGGCGGGGGTGTCGCTCGTGGCCTGGGGGCAGGGGGCGCTCGTATGTTCGGGCCTCAAGACTCCCTGCCGCCGCTTCTGCCGCCCATTTCAGAACAGCCTCAGACCGCCCCGGTGCGGGGGCGCCTCTCTCACTCAGGGCCTCCACCTCCCAGTACCGCCCCCGCGCTTCCAGGGAGAGGGCGCTTCCAGCTCCTGGACGCCTGGAAAGCCTGACCCCGGAGGGGACCCCCCCCAACACACATCCGCGCAAGCGCGCGCGGCCCGGAGGCCACATAGAGGCATGAGTTCATCAGGGTCCCGGAGAGGGTCAGTCCAGTGTCTCAGAGGAGCACCTGACCCTAAAGTTCCGGGACTGGAGGAGGGAAAGACCCCAGACCCTGGGGCGCTCGCTGTCCCAACTCGCCGCAGCCGCGAGCAAGCGGGCGCCCGGCTCTGGTCGGTGGCGAAGGCGCTGCTGAGACAGACACCGGAGCGGGACGCGGTGCGGGAAAAGGAGCCGAGGCGCGCAAGCCTGGCGCTGCCCTCCCGCCGAGAGAGAGCCGCGAAGGGGTGCAGATAACGCCCTGCGCCTCCGCCTGCCCTGTCTCCCCGCAGAGGGGCGTGCTAATGCTGCTGCTCCCACCTGAGAGCTGGCACGACCCGCCGCCGGGTAGAACCTAACATATCCCCGGTCAGAGAGACTTTTCCCTCAGGCCCGCAGAAAAGGCGCTGCTCCATCCCCTCCCTTGGGGGCATTAGGAAAGCAGGGCCAGCCCCGAGGGGAGACCCTCCAACCCCGAGAACTCCAGTCCGCCGGCCTTCCTCCAGGAGCTCTGAGAATGGGAGCCCATCAGAGGCCACCTCCTCGAGCCCCGGGGTTCCCGCCGCAGCCCGCGTCCCAGAGGCCGAAGGGCACGGTCCCCTTAACCGGGTCCCCGCGGGCCACAACTCACCGCGCGCGGGCGAGGTCTGCGCCGCGCGGAGGGGTCGGCGGATCTCCCGCCCGCCCCGGGGACGCAGGGAGGCGGCGACTGGAGGCTGGTTCTTGCGGTGCCCAGAGCCCGGGCCGCGGCAGGCGGCGCTGACGCTGCGGACCAAGCCGGGCGCGGGGCCGCCCGGAGTCCTGGACGCTGCGAGGATGAGCTGGTGGCCGCTCGGCTGCAACCGCCTGCAAGCGCGCGACGTTCGGTGGCTGCTTTAGCTAGAGCGAACGAGCAAGCTGGGGAGCCGTGGCAAGCCCTACTCCGGCAGCCACGGAGCCCGGCGTCCGAGCCGGAGAGTGCGGGCGAGGCGACTCCGGGAAGCGGGATTCAGCCGAGGGCTCCGAGCTGGAACGGCAGCCGACCAGTGAGCGCAGCCTGCCGAGGTGCGGGCGCCGCGGCAGCGGCAGCAGGAAAAAAATGAGAGCGAGCGAGCGAGAGAGCGAGAGACAGGGAGAGCGAGGCAGACGCGGAGAGGGAGGCTGCGGGAGGGGCTGGAGCGCTGGGAGCACAAAGGGGCGAGGGGACCGCAGCCGCTCAGCCCGGCGCCTGCGGCCGCAGCCGCACTCGGGAAGGCGCCAGCCCAGCCCCGCAAGTTTGCGCTG
>NW_006432451.1:3552686-3554221 GCF_000325575.1 Pteropus alecto | reverse complement strand
ACTGCCGGAAGCCTGGGGTTCTCAGAGAGCCCCGCCACCCTCCACACCCGCCCCGCCGTCTGCTCCCACTCCCGCCGCACCCCACCGGCGCCCTCTGCTGGAAGCCCCTTTTCTCCCTTCTTCCCGCCGTGCTGGTGTCAGCTGGTTCATCGACCCCCAGGACTCTTCTTGACCCCAAAAGTCAAGAGTCAGGAACACAGCCTCCCGGCACACACCCTGAAAAGTACAGCAAAACACAACGATGGAAAGGGGTTGCGCTCCTCCCCACCCCCTTGCGTCAGTAAAACCCCGAGCCGCAGGGCCGCTTCTCACACATCTGCAAAGAACAGTGGCGTGTGCCCCCATGTGGCATGTTCATTTGCACACCCCACTCCTCCTGGTTCGAGCATATAACACGGGGGTAAACTGAGGCCCAGTGAGGCGATTCCATTTGCTCCTGGTCACACAGCTTATGGGGGCCCCTTCCTACTGAGGCTCCCTCCACCCCAGAGCCTTACCAGGCTAGGGGAACCCCCACCCCATGGCCCATAGCTCACTAGTCTCCCTCAGCCTACTTTGCAAAGTGTAACAGGTTGCCTGGCCAGCAGGCTGGAGCAAACCTGGGAAGAATCTTTCAGCCAGGGAGAAGCTGGAGCCCCAGCTCACCTCCTTCCCAGAGGGCTGTGAAAAATCTCAGGAGAGGGTTGGTCTTAGAGGCAGGCAGAGGAGGAAAAGATGGAGGGAGCCATGTGGCCCTTTTAGGATTGCAAGAGCATCTTGTCCCAGACTACAGAAGTGGCTTCAATTAGAGATGTGATGTGTGATTGTCCTTGTCCCAGGGAGGGTGTTCAGCACAATGCCAAGGAGCTGGGGAGAGAGAGCGGCTGGCCAGTGGCCTCCCCATCCATGCCTCAGCCCTCCTGGCTGACCTGCAGAGTGCCACCTGGTGCTCAATTGTGCCTAGGCCTGAGGGAGCTCAGCTCCCTCTCACAGCCAAACCCCTAATTTCCATGGGTAACTCCCTTATAGGTCAGGAGAATGTCTAGGGGTTCTGGGAATAGCAGGGCCTGATCCTCCCCCTACTGGTCTGCCCTGTCTCCCTCCATGCCTCTTATCCAACACCTTTGCCCCTTCCCAAAGACCCACTCAGGTGCCCCCTCCCCCAGAACTCCAGATTTAATGGTAGGCCAGAACCACATCTTGTTCACCATGTTTCATCCAGTGTTTGGCACCTTGCCTGGCCCATAGGGTGAGCTCAATGAATACTTGGCAAATGAATAAATGTTGATAAAGCACGAACTCTCTTTGCTGTCACATGTAATGGCCCCAAATACATATCTCATTTACCCAGTCAAACTGAAGTCTCTGATGGAAGGGCCTAGATCATGCATTTATTCATGTCTTTTTTTATGCAACCAGCCCTGACTGAGATCTTGCTCCGTTCCCAGCCCTGGAATATACAAATGACTGAACATCACCCTGTCCTTGAGAAGTGCAGCCCCGTGACCATGCGCACCTCAGCACAACACATTTTAAAGAGGCATAAGCTAAGGCCA